>NC_137960.1:34622785-34745285 GCF_963924665.1 Micromys minutus | reverse complement strand
AAGCTGGGAAACCATGTCTGCCTTCCTTTCCCCAAATTGCTCCCAAAGAAAACTCCCCTGTATGTTTAGAAAAACTCCTTCATATGCTTGGAGAAAGTACCAGACTAATATGTAATTAGTCCTCACCTACCTGCTTCTAGCAACCCAACCAGGGGTGCCCACCCAGGGTTTCAGTTTTTGACCATGTATAATCTCAATCCCAGCTCCTAGTAGGCAAGTCATCACTCCTGTGCAAAGTCTATAACCTGCTTCCTTTAGCCTTGATGTGTGACTTTCCTGACTTCCATCCATAAGATGAGTTAACCCACCCAAGACCTGCCTCCTAATAAACTCACTTTTATCTATTTTTAATCCAGAGTAATAGGAACTATATCTGTGCCACTGAGGGATAGAAAATTTCTATCAATAATAATATTTACAGATAGGTATTTTATCATTAGTTATTGAAGTAGAAGTTGTAGAAATTAAATTTGATGTGAATACTCATTTGTTATATAACAAATAATTAACATATTTACATAGTTTATGCATGAATGCTAAATTAAAATTTTTATTAAGCCTAATATTTATGCATCTTATTTGATTGTAACATCTACATATATGTACAAAATTAATTAGGACATTTGCCTATGATGTTTAAGATAATATATTTCTAACTAAACCATTTATTCAGTTATAGAGAAAATTTATTTTGCTTTCATTTAAAAATTTTGGAAAACATATTTTCTTTTTATTCTGAATTTGTAAGATTAGAAAATTTATTTGCACAATTTCTTCATACTTTCACGTTAGTTTAGCAATGTAATACTAATCCTGATATGTGTTTCAGGAAGTTAGAAAGCTTATAGGTTTTGGGAACACATGTGCCCAAACAAAATTATTTAATGCATCAAGCTAAAGTATCTGGGTCACGCACATGAGTTTTTAGTCGCAGCTGGCCTAGAGAATTCAACATGCCAATTGCTAGAAGCTGGGTTTGTCACAAAAGTGACCCCACAGAAACCCTTTGAGAAGTTTTGTCTTGACCAGGAACTGAAGCTGGTTTGAGAGTATAAGCTCTCAATAAGCCTGAGGTGTGAAAGATCCAAGTTTTCCCTGAATAAGATCCATACTTGGGAGGTGCTGAGACAAGACACAAAGAACCCACATTTTAGTTCCGAAGGCAGAACTGAGATGATTTGTTAGTGTTAAAGTGCTGGATGAGGGTAAACAGAAGTTGCATTACATCCTGGACCTGAAATTTGAGGATTTAATGGAACTGTCAACTGCAGACCCAGGTCTTTAAGCTGTGCCTGAGCAAATCTACTTACCCTGTCCATGTGCTCATCTGCAGTGAGACATGATGTGTGGGTGGGTTTCTGCCAGCAGGTGGTGAGCAGCCCATCCTTTATTGTCTGTCTAGACTCCCAGAAGCACTTTGAGTTCTTGTATTGTTCTCCTTATAGTTGTGGGTGCTCAGGCCTAGTGAAGAGGAAGAATTCCAAGAAAGGCCAAGGTGGGGCTGTAGCTGGTGCTTATAAGGAAGAGAATGAAATTAGTGCCTTCCTGCACTAAAGGGTTGCCTAGTTTTCCAGTTGACAAATAAAACAAACTTGACACTTAAAAAAATTAAGGCATCTTATAATCACCCCAATATTTTGGACAAAGTACTACATCTAATTATATACATTAATTCCTTTCCCCACACTTTCTCTTCTTCAACTCAATGTGCTTGCATTTATATATCATATGACTGCTACAGGCATAATTTATTCTAGTCCCTTGTAAATGAATCAGCTGCTTTGGGGTTTTACTTTGTAATCTTTTCAAAATAAATTACAGATGTAGCCAGAGTCTCCGATCTGTGGGAGAATAATGGAAATGGCCCATAGAGGTTTAGCTTCATTGTTCTAATGATTGGCTTGTGGCAATCTCTCAGCAAGGCAAATTCAGAGTCCCTGACATAATATATCAGATGCGTGATAATGATTCTGAAGGTGACAGTATGGTAGATATATGTAAGGGTAACAGAGCAGTAAGCAAGGCTACTTTTCATTAAAGTATGTGTTATGGTAATGCTACATGAAAAGCAAAAACTTTGGGTTTGCATACTGATGGTATACACCTTTGAATAACCTTTATAACAACACCTTTGAATTTCTGCTGCACATGAGAAAATGTATATGTGCCTATAACTACTCTTCTATTCAGGTAATAACTGATACTTTCTGATTGTTTCCTATTATAGGAGGCTATGCAAATGACATTAAATATATCTAGATCACAGAATGTTTGAAGTAGATAGATACTTTATGCATTATACCTCATTTTAGCCACTTTGTATCTGGGTAAAAATAATATGTTTCTTCTCTTTATCAGAACATGAAAATGGTGATGTAATTATGGCAATATAGTAAACATGTAGTTATACAGTGTGGAATACTCCATATTCTTCCTAGAATAAATACTGCCTACACAAGCAGGCTTATATAGGGTGTAGTTGGGTTTTCACTGGAAAGTGAAAGCAGTGTAGCCAACAGCCATGCAAAAAATTGTGGTATTTATTTTCCTAGCCACTGGAACATGATTCTGAAAATAATTTAGTTTAAAAGTGAAAAGTACCAGCTGATGTTCTCATGAAAACAAACATAGCATGTCTTTTTTAGGAATTGACCCAAGATCCTACTCAAACATTTACTTCACACACATAGGACCTAGCAGTTATACTGTAGAAAGCAAATGATAAGAAGTATGCAAAAATAATACAATCTACACACCCTTGGAAGACAATCATACCAAACCCAGAATATGTCTTTATTCCAAAGACCTACTAAGGCTTATTTACCTTTTCTAGAGTGTATTAATTTTTTAGAATGACAAAGGGTGAGTTGTTTTAAGTTTTTTTTTGGCATTCTTGTGCCTTCATATGGAATAACAAAAGACCTGGAATAGCTAAATCCATTTTCAACAACAAGAAAACATCTGCAGGAATCACTATCCCTGACTTCAAGCTACATTACAAGGCAATTGTGCTGAAAACTGCATGGTACTGCTACCGAAATAGGCACGTGGATCAATGGAATAGGATAGAGGATCCAGAAATGAGCCCTCGTGTATATGGTCACCTGATTTTTGACAAAGGAGCCATAAACATTCAATGGAAAAAGGACAGCCTATTATACAAATGGTGCTGGTCCAACTGGCACTCAGCATGCAAAAGAACGAAAATAGACCCTTTCATATCTCCTAGTACAAAGCTCAAGTGTAAGTGGATCAAAGATCTCCACATTAAACCAGATACACTGAAACTATTAGATGAGAAAGTAGGGAAAACCTTAGAACACATAGGCACAGGAGACAATTTTCTGAACAAAACACCAATGGCTCAAGCTCTAAGGTCAAAGATTAACAAATGAGACTTAATGAGATTGCAAAGTTTCTGTAAGGCTAAGTACATCGTCAAGAAAACAAAATGGCAGCCAACAGAATGGGAAAAGATCATTACCAACTCTACATCAGAAAGAGGCCTAATATCCAAGGTATACAAAGAACTCAAAAAGCTAGACACAAGAGAATCAACAACCCTATTAAAAAATGGGGTACAGAACTAAACAAAACGTTTTCAATTGAGGAATATCGAATGGCTGAGAAACATCTAAGGAAGTGCTCAACATCCTTAGCCAACAGGGAAATGCAAATCAAAACAACCCTGAGAGTCCACCTCACACAAGTCAAATTGGCCAAGATCCAAAACTCAGATGACAGCAGATGCTGGTGAGGTTGTGGAGAAAGAAGAACACTTTTCCAGTGTTGGTGGGGTTGTAAACTGATACAACCACTCTGGAAATCAGTCTGGCGCTTCCTCAAATAATTGGACATAGTACTACCTGAAGACCCAGCTATTCCACTTCTGGGCATATACCCCAGAGACACTTTAATATACAACAAAGACACATGCACCACAATGTTCATTGCAGCTTTCTTTATAATAGCCAGAAGCTGGAAAGAACCCAGATGTCCCTCAGTAGATGAATGGATACAAAAATTGTGGTATATTTACATAATGGAATACTACTCAGCCATCAGAAACAATGACTTAACCAAATTCTTAAGAAAATGGCTGCATCTAGAGAATATCATCCTGGGTGAGATAACCCTGTCACAAAAAAACAGACATAATATGTAGTCACTGATAGTGGAATGCTAACCCCAGAGGCTCGGACTGCCCCAAAAACAACTCACAGTTTGTGTGAAGTTCAAGAAAAAAAAAAAAAAAAAAAAAAAAAAAAAAAAAAAAAAAAAAAACATCATTCTTAATCCTTACATACCAAGAACACATTGACAAATTCTGGGTTACACCCTGTTTTACATGTACTTTTTGCTCATTGTAAATAGTAAGACCTTAATGCAGAGTATCAAACCTTAAAAAAAAAAAAGAAAAAAAAAAAGCCAAGCACTGACACAATTGTATTTGTATACATCTATGCAAAAATGTTTAAATTTTTCTTTTATCTTTGTTTTTTAAAATAAAGTTTAAAAAAAAGAGAGAATCACATTCATTTGACCTTTACATATCCAGTTATTTTTTGCAAAATTTCAAGAACCAGAAAGTCAGATCACATCTGCTTAAGAAGGCTATATGTGTGTGTGTGTGTGTGTGTGTGTGTGTGTGTGTGTGTGTGTGTGTACATATATTTATATGAGAATTTTCTGCAGAAATATTCAGTAAGAACATCAATTCACACTTTGTTTTACCCATTTAACTCAATGTTGTCCCACCCCTCAAGTTTATGATACTGTAGGCTTAAAATTTTTAAGACTTATTTTCAATAAGCATTCTTAAATGCATTAACCTCTATTCTAGCCCATCGCCCACAATGGGTTGTAGGAAGGAAAGATTTATAGAGCAAAGGAAGACATGGATATGTTTAGGTCCACAAAATACTTTTTGGAACAAACCCAATCTGTATTGTTATGGTATAAGCAATCCAGTTCTCATGAATCAGAAACAGTAGCTTGATGCACTTGCAAACACCATTCATGACCAACAATAGCAGGTCCAGAAAAAACATAAGACTCTGCCAATAGTCAAATCCACAAAGTATCAAAAATCTGCCAGAATATAAACAGAAGTTTTCTGATGTGTTACCTTTATGAAGTCACAATAAATCATGACCAACAAAGAATAGCAATGTGTACCATTGTCACCTAGCATCGTCAGTAGCAACCAGAATCAGCAACATCCAACCATGACCAGTAAATAATGGCAAAGCATACTAATACCATTCAGCATTATTCACCATCCTTTCCAAACATCACATATTCTCTCAAGCACCTGCTCAGCACACACGTTTTTCAGGCTATCTCCAAAAAACACCACAGGACTTTTCTTATCAAAACATCTTACCACCTGTCTGCTTTTGCACAAACATACTCTCATACGAGAGTTTCCATAAAAACATCAAATAATAGAAATGAGTCTTCAAAGAAACCAGAGATTTCTATTACATGAGACCTCTTCCTCTATAAGTAATTATAATCAAATGTCAACATATTCACACAAATATGCACAAACACACAAACACAGGCACACACATGCACACCACACACACACACACACAGACACACACACACTTGCACATACCACACATACACATACACATTTGCACACACCATGCACTAAACATATTACACACACACACACACACACACACACATACACACACACACACACCAATACCCATCACACACACACTTGCACATACCACACACTACACACACACACACACACACACACACACACACACACAGACACACAGAGTTGTTGTAGTAAGTTTGTATGTACATCTATTTACAGCTTACCACTTGGAATCAAATAACCTATTAGTGCTCTCGTCCTTGGAGAAGACTGATTCATCTACCACCACCAAGCCTGACTCTCAGCAGCCTGTGATTGCCTGTAACTCTTTGCCTAGGGTCAGGTACTAATCAATATCCTCCCAGCCCACTGTGTTGGCATGGTTATTGATATTGTCAATGTATGGGTCTTGTTTAGGCAACCATATTGAGAGTCTTGAGATTTAATGGGTACAGCTTTCTTGTTATGTCTACAAGATACTTTCTTGGGGCACATCCTAGTCTTCTGTCTCTTGCAGTCCTTTCTTTCCCTCCTGCACATAAGGTTTGCTTAGCCATAAGTGTGGCAGTTGGATTGTAGGTACACCCATTAGAACTGGGTAAGCCATAGTCTCTGAGTCTCTGGTTTTTGGCTAATTGTGGACTCTGTAAAAGGCTTTTTTTTTGAAAGGCGAGAGCTAAATTTATCTGTAAGTTATAGATGTCCATTAAACATACAGGTACAATTTTCCTCAGATAATTATTGTAACTACTTAGTTAATTATTAGTTTAATTCTAAAAATAATTTAGATGACTAAGATAAATAACAAAGAAAAGATATTTTCTTACTTTGGTCAAAGAAAACAACAGAGTTTAGTTTCTATTATACCTAAAAAATAAGAGACCATAATGACTTATACCTGGCATATTAATTTATGCATAGTAGGACAGTTATGTGTAAACAGTTTCATCATTGAATATTTTCACTAATATATTGTCTTAACTGAATCTCTATCAATAAGTTACTACTTATACTACCACTTTTAATAAACTTTTTATTTACTGACTAATATTTATTCATATTGTTATATACGATTTCACTTAGTTTTTTTGTGTGATACTTTTTCCTGTCTCTGGGTTTTGGCAATGGTAACAAACCTGCTGACAATTTCTATGGACAAACCTTCATGTAGACACCTGGTTTCATTTCAGTTTGTGAAATAACTGGATTTTTAAATCATAAGGTCTAAACTAAAAGTAGGATTCATTTTATGATAAACTGACAAATGATTACGGGAAAATGTGTTATTTGATATTTTTGGGGTCAATATATGAGTGCCTAGGTGTTCTGTATGTTCTTCAGCACTCAATATGATAGTCCTCAATTTTAGGTTTTATCAATAACAGATACTGTGTGATAACATCCCTGTGAGTGTCTATGCCATAGCAACTAGTGCCTATGCAATAGTATCTATGATTGTGTTTGTGCATTTGTGTTACTGGTTATGTATCAATATCTACAGTACTAACTATGTAGTTTTTATTCCAGTTTAAATTTAATTAAATAATAGACTTCCCATATACCTTCTGGTGCCAGATTTGTTTTCTAAAACAATATGTTTCTTTAAATGTTTTGTCTAGGAGATACAGAGATAGCTGAGTGTTTATGAGCATGAGTAAGTGCTTTTAGAGAAAGGTTCAATTCCCATCATCACTATGGTGGCTCACAATGATACTTACCTCCAGTTACAAGGAATCTAACTCCCTTTGCATGAAAGCATTCACTTAGAAACACAAAATAAATATAAACACGGACTCAAAGTTTTGGTTTAGTTTTTTTTTTTTTTTTCATTTCAGAAAACTAAAGATGGTAGACAATACAAGAGCCCAGGCTACTAGAATCCTCCAGAAATAAGTTAGAGACACTTGGATATCAGGTGCCAGAAGATGTCGTTGAAAGCAGAAAATCTGGTTTTGATATCAAAGCAAAACAGAAAAGTTGGTAGAGCAGTAAAAACAAAAAAAGATGACTAGAGGCTATGGAGCAGTATTTGGGGAATGAGGAAAGGTAGAATAGCTTACATTAGAAGCAACACTAAAGACAGGTACCTTCAGACAAAGCTGCCTGGGTCTTCCAGACACAGCTATAGTGAAGAACAGTAATAGAAAGGGAAATCGGGATACATGCTAAGCCTGGCATCAGCAACTACACTGGCATGTGATTCAGGAAGCTCAAGAACATCCCTGGCACTCCACTAGAGCAGGGTCCAGAAGATACCTTCAAAAGAACTCTGTTGAGTTGTTGTTTTGGTGGCCACAATAAAAAATTACCTTCCTTGAGTTGCACATTCTGTGAACCCAGAGCAAATGTCATGCGTTCTAAACTCAATCAATATGACTCTCATCATCCGGAAAGAACCTTCTTATTATAATCTTGCAGATTTAAGCATGGTTGAAATCTAGTCAAAGTCACTGTTTGCAGGAAAATACAGATGCAGGCGAGTGGCATGACAAAAGGCAAGTTCGCCTTCTGCCCAAAGATTTTCCAGATTGTGACTGAATCTATGAGTCCATGAAGGAATAGTTAGAGAGGAAACAAGAACCCATACTCAGATGAAAGACCAAGTTCAAAATCTCCACTTTCACATGGCATGTGACCTTTTCCTTTATTTAAGGCCTAATGACAATTACCAGACTGTCTTTTCATTACTCTATATTACCCTTTATACATTTCTCTTTTTATTTATGTCTTTTTCATATAAAAGACTGTCCACCAAACACAGGCATATCTAGAGTTGGAGGTCTCTCTGCCTCATTCTCAAGGGATCAGGATTGAAGTTGTCTGATTAGTTTTATATTCTTTTCATGATAATCCTAATGGTTATTTGGGCGTTTCACATCATGAACCCTGACCACATTCACTTCCTAGTCCTCCATGGTCTACTTCTCAGCCTGATTAAGAGCTACCCCAGTGCCCCAAAAGAAGACAAAACCAAACAAACATTAAACAAGCTCAATTTGTATTGTACTCACTTGTGCATGTTTAAACTCTCAGTGGCCAGCCACTTAAAGAAAACTAATTTATTCTCTTTCAACAACCCCATCAGAATCCATAAATTGTGGAAACCTACACTTCTGCATATTTACTGTATTTTTAAGAGTTCTGTCTAGGTTGTTACCATTTTGGAGATGGCCGTATCAAGTGCAAGTGGATCAAAGATTTCCACATTAGATGAGAAAGTAGAGAAAACCTTAGAACACATAGGCACAGGAGAAACTTTCCTAAACAAAACACCAATAGCTCGAGTTTTAAGGTTTTGACAAATGGACTTAATGAGATTGCAAACTTTCTGTAAGGCTAAAGACACTATCGTGAAAACAAAACAGCAGCCAACAGAGTGGGAAAAGATATTTACCAACCCCACATCAGATAGAGGCCTAATATCCAAGGTATACAAAGAACTCAAAAAGCGAGATACCAGAAAATCAAACAACCCTATTAAAAATGGGGTACAGACTTAAACAAAAATTTCTCAATTGAGGAATATCGAATGGCTGAGAAACATCTAAGGAAGTGCTCAACATCCTTAGCCATCAGGGAAATGCAAATCAAAACAACCCTGAGATTCCACCTCACACCAGTCAGATTGGCCAAGATCCATAACTCAGATGACAATAGATGCTGGCGAGGATGTGGAGAAAGAGGAACACTTCTCCACTGCTGGTGGGGTTACACAACTGATACACCCACTCCGGAAATCAGTCTGGTGGTTCCTCCGAAAAATGGACATAGTACTACCTGAAGACCCAGTTATTCCACTTCTGGGCATTTACCCCAGAGGTGCTCCAACATACAACAAAGATAAATGCACCACAATGTTCATTGCAGCTTTATTTATAGTAGCCAGAAGCTGGAAAGAACCCAGATGCCCTTTAGTAGATGAATGGATACAAAAATTGTGGTACATTTACACAATGAAATACTACTCAGCTATCAGAAATAATGGCCTAAGGAAATTCTCAATAAAATGGTTGAATCTAGAGAATATTATCCTGAGTGAGATAACCCAGTCACAAAAGAACATACATAATATGCAGTCATTCATAATGGGATACTAACCCCAGAAAGCTCTGAACACCCCAGAAACAACCCACAGATTGTGTGAAGATCAAGAAAAAAAGAAAAGAAAAGAATATATTTTAATTAAAATAGAACTAAAAGTATCCCATTTCCCTTTCCTTCCTACAGCCCCTCTGAGTTTCTCTCCTATCTCCTCAAATTAATAACCTCTTTTCCTATATTATTGTTACATATGTTCATTGTCTATATATTATGGCTTCCAGTTTTGTGATTTTTATGCTATACTTGTGTGTGGTGTGTGTGTGTGTGTGTGAATATGTGCATCTCTGTGTCTATATGTGTTTCTCGTCTTTTTGGCTCATTTTCTTATTTGGTCATTTTGTTCCATTCTGATTTGTTCATTTTTGTTCTAAATTATTACTCTATAAATATCTGTTTGTTAAGGAAAATAGGCATGGACATGAGTAGTGGAAAAGATGGAGAGAAACAGGGAGGAGTAGGAGGAGCAGAAATCATAATTGAAATGTGTCGTGTGAAAAAAAAATCTCCTTTATTAGAGAGGAAAAAAATGAGTAAATATCCAAGAAGTTTTAATTTTTATTTTTATTTTAATTTTTATTTTGGCTCAGGATGTTGAATATACATTGTCTTCAATGTTTACCAACAATTTTTATCATTTGAGAACTCTGTTTAATTATACATTCCATGTTAATTGTTTTGTTTATTTTGATTCTTTCTACATTCTAGGTACTATCTCTCCATCAGATGCATTTTTAAATAAAGTATCTTTTTCTTTCCTGTAGAATCAAATGACAGTGTCTATAACTGTACTGGGAATTTTTAGCCTCTTAAGGTTCTATTTGTTGTTATATCTATTTGCATTATTGTACAGAGAACCGTCAGTTTGACAAGGACTATTTGTTAAAGATAGTCTTTTCTCTCGTGTGCATCGGGGTAATGGGGGTGCTTCTTTGACAAAATCGATATCTGAGGTGTCTGCACTCTTTTCCAGGTCATTAATATATTCACCTGATCATTGTACTTGTTTGTAATATCAAATATCAAACATTGTTGATTTATTTCTACAACTCTATAGTACAACTTGTTATCTGGGATGGTGATAACATCCGTGGTTCTCTTATTATTCAAGAAGTCTTAGCTATCTTGTTGTTTTGGTGTTTTTATAAGAGGTTTAGGAGTGTTTTCCAATTTCTGTGAGTAATTGTGTTTGGATTTTGGTGGGTATTATAATCTAGACTTCTTTTGGAAGGTTAGTCATACTCCCAAATGTGAGCATGGGAGGACTTCCCATTTCTGATATTGTCTTCAATTCATTTTGTTGGTGACTAAAGGATTTTATTTTCCAAGTATTTTACTTGCTTGGTTAGAGTTATTGCGAGAAAATTTTGAAGCTATTGTGAACAGTATTGTTTGTTTGTTTGTTTGGTTGGTTGGTTAGTTTTTCTCAGCATGATGATCATTTGCACATACAGGATATTACTTTTGTGTGTTAATTTTATACTTCACTACCTTCGGGAGAGTGTTTTTTAGATGTAGAAGTTTCTGGTAAAGTTTTTAAATGTATAAAATCATATCATCTGCAAATAAGGATATATTGAATTCTTTTTGTATTTGTATCCACTTGAACTTCCTGAATTCAAGTTAAGTGTTCCAGCAAAGACTTCAAGTACTGTACTGAGCAAGTATGGGCAGAGTGAACATCCTAGTTTTCTTTCTCATGTTCATGTAAGGTTTTGAGGTTCTCTATATTTCTAGTGATGTTAGTTGTGTCCTCACTGTAAATATCTTTTTTGCATTGTGGTATGATCCTCTATTCCTAGTCTTTAGAGGACAGTTATAATGAATAAATGTTAAATTTTGTCAAATGCCTTAACTATATCGAATGAGATGATAATGTGGTTTCTGTTTTATAAGTCTGTTTATATGGTAGATTATGTGTTTCAATTTGTGTATGTTTGGTACCACTACATTTCTAGCAAAAGTAGCTACAGAGAAAACTTTAGGTGCAAATATATAAATGGCTAACATATTGATACTAGGCATTTTAATGACAGAAGACACAGAGACAAAAGGTCTGTAAAATAAAATTCATTAATTTAGAAACCACTATAGTACACATTCCTAATTCAACATATAGATAATCCTACTGGCTCATTAAAGCCAAGTTATGTTTCTAAAATGCTGTATTTAAACCTATTGCCTAATTATTTATTATTAGCTTTCATGTTTTGCCTCTGTGGAAATGACATAACTTTAACTCACCACTCATTTTCTTTGATTTACAGCTAAAATAATGTGAGTGATATGTGGATGAATAAGAGTTGTTCTCAGAATCACTGGTTATTTCACAGGTTTCCATTGAATGCTATGTAAAGTCCTGAGATTCTAAAGGTTTAGACTTGAGGAATATAAAATTTTAAAACTTGGCTGAACACCACCTCTGTGTAACTATGGCCCCTGAGCCTCATAAACCCTCTGATCATCAGTTTGATTTTATAACACTCAATTCAGAAGTCTTCATTAAGTCTCAGGGTGCTCTTATTAGGAAGGTATATGTATAAATATTATTCTTCCCACATTTCACATGAAGAAGAAGTTTGGCAGAATAAAATTACGTATTCAAAGACACAGACCTCAGTGCATATGAGAATTAGTATTTAGAATTCTTCATTTCTATTTCATCTTATCTCGATTTCTCCCTATAGTCTCTATGGTTAAATAAAATTACCACACTATAAGTCCAAGGTGTTGCTATATGTTGTAGGTCACATTTTAGGTAAGTGAACATTTTTACACTACTTGAACATTATATTTCAGACTCTTCTGTCTTCTAAGCAAGAAGACCATTTAGTAATTTTGCACATATTTTATTGTTGTGTCCACAGCTGAATACATGCTTGAAGGTCATTATAAAACACACAGTTGTTTTGTACTTTTTTTTTTCTACTACTGCCAGTTGCCTAGCATCTTGGCTTCCTCTGTACTTTTGCTGATTACATGCTGTTCCTAACAGGTTTCAGAGCCAACTCTCCTATGGATGCTGGACTGAAGTTGTCATGCAATTAGATGCTGACACATTTACATTTAGTAATCAAGAAATGGTACCATATTTACAGAAATGTTGAAGTTAAAAGTGAAACAGCTTGAGACAAGCTCTCAAGATGGCAAATGCTAATTCTAACCACATCTGGAAGATAGTAACAGGAAAATCATGGCTTAGAAGCTAGCCAAGACACTTTAGTAAGACCCCATTGTCCAATACAAAAGAAAGAGAAAAACTTTGGTGTAATTTGTGGAACTCAGTATGCATGTAAGAGTTAATTCATATCTTCATCTTCCTACCTTTCATGTTGAATAATGCTCTCCTGTAGACAATAAGAAATTTGTAGTCTTTATGCATTTGAATATAACCCTTGAAAACCTCCCAGTGATAGTGCACCACGACTGCAGTTTTTCAAATCTATTAATTACTGTGCATTATATCTTAATTTCCTCTGATTTTAGTTATTTCTACCACAAAGTTATGTATTTATGCTAAAAATAGTAATCTTGTGAGTTAAACAGAAAATATCTGAACTCATTACTTCTATTATGTCTCTGGAGATCAATGTAATTTCACTTTTTTGTTGCTAAAGTATAATAATCATATAATTTAACATTGGAGAAAAATTAGCTGCTATTTCCATTATCCCTTCCTCCCTCCCTCCCTTCATCCCTACCTCCCTCCCTCCCTTCCTTCCTTCTCTCTTTACTGCACTTCTCAGAGCTCCCAGTCTAACTTTACTAACATTGAGCTATTTTCTACCTGATTAGATATAGGATTATGGCGCAAGATGTTTTCAGATTGAGGATGTTTGATTTTGCTTCTTCATTTTCTTAGAAACTTTAATTCTAAATTAGTTTGATATAAATTTTCAAAGAATCAAAATTTGCTTTAATATTTAATTATTAATAGGCATCTACTTAAAATATTTACCATCTTCTAAATTAATATAATATACAGGTATAATTGAATCCAGCTCTAAAATTTCAAGGGCATGTGTTTGTATTGCCTACCTTTTTTTTTTCAGTTAAACACTAATGTAAGAGCTGCTGCAAATAATTCTGCAGATTTGCTCATAGTCTCAAATCAGTGACTCTGGAGACAGGGTGATTGCCTGCAAGGGCCTTGCCTAACCAACTGCAGACATCAGAGTCAGTAAAGAAGAACAATTTAAAATGTAAACATGAAAATTCAGGACCTGTCCATAGACAGCTGAGCCTTAAAAATGGCCTTGCAAGCACTCTCCCACTAAGCCCACTGCAAGCCATAAGCCCAACACATACCTTAAGGAGCTGTCAGGGAAGGAAATGCCTAGAGATCTCCAAGGGCAGTTAGGGTTGTGCATTCTGGGATCTGGTCCTATCTTTGCAAGCTAAAGGGCCGGGTGATCGCCAACAGGACTCAAGACTTGCCAGCAGACAGCTGAGTTCTTAAAACAGCCTCAAAGCACTCTTCCGCCCAAAGCACACAGGGAGCCTGCCACACACCTTATCTGTTCCAGAAGGAGATGTCTGGAGCTCTGAAAGGGCAGATAGCATGGTGCATGCTGGGACCAGGTCGTTCCTGGCCCAGAGAGAGAGCCAGATGACCACCATCCGAACTCAAAACCTGCCCCAAGACAGTTCAGCTCCCAGAACAGCCTACCAAATGCTCTCCCACTTGAGCTCATGAAGACTGAACAGAGTCACTGCCATCAGAACTCACTTCCTGCCCCAAAGAGCAGAAGTAATTTACCCAGTATTTATGCAGAAGCAATTTCCTTCCTGAGCCCATGGGCCCTCACACCCACTGAAGGGGCAGGCTCCAGTCAGAGAAAATAAGAGCACCAATAGATAATTCCAGATTATGAAGATGGCAAGAGGAAAGCAAAAGAACCTAAGCAAAGGAAACCAAGACAACCTGACATCAGAATCTAGCTCTCCTAAAACAGCAAGTAGTAGATTGCCAAACACACCAAAAAACAAGACTTAGACTACAGTTCAATTTCATGATGATGATGTAGAATTTGGAGAAGCACATGAATAACTCCCTTTAAAAATTACAGTAGAACAGACATTACAAAAAGAAGCCCTTAAAGAGGAAACACAAAAATCACTCAAAAAACTAAAGAAAAACGCAAATAAAAAGGTGAAATAATTGAAAACAGAAATAGAAAAAAAATGAAGAAATCAAAAAAAAAAAAAGTAGAGACAACACTGTAGATAGAAAACCTAAAAAAGAAATCAGGAGTCATAAATACAAGCATCACCAACAGACTACAAGAGATGAAAGAGAGGATTTCAGGGGCAGACTGCAACATAGAAAACAATGGCACAATAGTCAGAAAAAATGCAAAAACCAAACAGTTCCTAACCCAAAACATCCAAGATATCCAAAACACAATGAGAAGACCAAACCTAAGAATAATAGGTGTAGAAGTGGGCAAAGACTCCCAAATAAAAGGCACAGTAAATATCTTCAACAAAATCATAGAAGAAAACTTTCCTAACTCTAAGTACGAGATGACTATGAAGACACAAGATGCTGACAGAATTCCACATAGATTAGACCAGAAGAGAAACTCCTTCAAACACATAATAGTCAAAACACTGACTGTTCAAAACTAAGAAAGAATCCTAAAAGCTGTAAGGAAAAAAGATAAGTAACATATAAAGGCAAACCACTCAGAATTATACCAACCTTCTCAACAGAGACTAGAAGCTAGAAGGTCATGGCCTGACATCATGCAGACCCTAAGAGAATTAAATGCCTGGCCAGGTTCTATATCCAGCAAAACCCTAAATTACTATAAATGTAAAAACCCAGATATTCCACGACAAAAAAGAATTTAAACAATATCTCTCTATAAATCTAGCCCTACAAAGAATAATAGACAGAAAATTCCAACACAAGGAAGGAAACTACACCCAAGGAATTGCCAAATTAAAAAAAAAAAAAAAATTCAGAAAACCAAACAAAGAAAAGTAGATAAACACAGGACTAATAACAAAAATACAAGGAAATAATGACTATTTGTTAATATTTCTTAACATCAATGGACAAAATTCCCCAATAAAAAGACAGACTATCAGACTAGATGCATAAGCAAGATCCAGCGTTTTGCTCCATACAGGAAGTTCATTCATCTCAGAGACAAAGACCAAAACCACCTCAGAGTAAAAGAAAAACCTTGGAAAAAACTTTTCAAGAAAATGGTCCCAGGAAACAATCTGGAGTAGCTTTTCTAACATTGAATGAAATAGATTTTCAACCAGAACTTATCAAAAGATAAGGAAAGACACTTTTTACTCATCACAGGAAAAAAATCTATCATGATGAACTCTCAATCTTATACATCTATGCTCCAAATGCAAGGGCAAAACCACATTCATAAAAGAAATTCTACTAAAGTTCAAAGCATATATTCCACCACACCCAATAATAGTGGGAGACTTCAACACCCCACTCTTATCACTGGACAAATCATGGAAGCAGAAACTGAACAGAGAAACAGCAAACCTATCAGTGGTTATGAACTAATTGGAAATAACAGATATCTAAAAGACATTTTATCCTAAAACAAAAAAAATATACATTCTTCTCAGGACCTCAAGGTACCTTCTTCATAATTGACCATATAATCGGTCACAAAATAGGCCTCAACAGATAGAAGAACATCAAAATACTCCCATGCATCCTATCATATCACCATGGACTAAGGCTTGATATTAATAACAACAAAAACAACAAAAATCTCACATACAGATGGAGGCTGAAAAATGCTCCACTCAATGATAACACAGTCAAAAAAGAAATAAAGAAATAAATTAAGGATTTTTTAGAATGTGACAAAAATGAAAAACAACATAACCAAACTTATTGGATGAAATGAAACAGTACTAAAAAGAAAACTCATACCTATGAATGCCTCAAAAAAAAAAAAGTGGATAAAATACACACTAACACACAAGCAGCTTGACAATACATGTGAAAGCACTAGAAAAAAAAAAAGATGATACAACCAAGAAGAGTAGCCAGCAGGAAATAATCAAACTCAGAACTGATATTAACCAAATAGAAACAAAAATAACTATAAAAGATCAACAAAAGCAAGAGTTGATTATTTGAAAAAATCAACAAATCGATGGACCTTTAACCAGACTAACTAGAAGGCACAGAGAGAGTATCCAACTTAAAAAAATTAGAAATGACAGGGGAGACATAACAATAGAAACTAACGAAATTCAAAAAATCACCAAATCATACTATAAAAGCCTATACTCAGCAAATTAGAAAATCTGGAGGAAATGGACAAATTTCCACACAGATACCACATACCAAAGTTAAATCAGAACCAGATAAACCGTCTAAACAATCCCATAATACCCACTGAAAGAGAAGCGGCCATCAAAAGCCTCCCAACCTAAGAAACCCAGGACCAGATGTGTTTAGTGTATAATTCTATCAGACTTTTACAGAAGATCTTATACCAATACACTCCAGACTATTTCACAAAATAGAAACTGAAGAAACAGTATCCAACTTCTTCTTAGAAGCCACAATTATGCTCATACCTAAACCATACAAAACACTACAAAGAAAGAGAAATTCAGACCAATTTTCCTCATGAGCATTGATGCAAAAATACTCCATAAAATCCTTGTAAACCGAGTCCAAGAACACATCAAACACAATCATGCACCATGATAAAGTAGACTTTATCCCAGAGAAGCAGGTATGGTTCAATATATGGAAATGCATCGAAGTAATCAACCATATAAATAAACTAAAAAACAAAAAAGCACTTGATTTTGTCACTAGATGCTCAGAAAGAATTTCACAAAATTCTACATCCCTTCATGATAAATGTCTTGGAAAGACAGGGAATCCAAGGCCCATACCTAAACATAGTAAAATAATATGCAGCAAACCAATAGCCAGCATCATGCTAAATGGAGAGAAAATTGAAACAATCTTATTAAAATGAGTGACTAGACAAGGCTGTCCACTCTTCCCTACCTACTGAATAAAGTACTGGAATTCCTGGCCAGAGCAATTAGACAACAAAAGAAGTCAAAGGGATACTCACTGGAAAGGAAGAAGTCAAAGTATTACTATTTACAGATGATATAATAGTATACTGAAGTGGCCCCAAAAATTTCACAAGAGAACGTTTACACCTGATAAACAACTTTAGCGAAGTGGCTGGATATAAAATTAACTCAAACAAATCAACTGCCTTCCTCGACTCAAAGGATAAACAACTTGAGAAAGAAAGTAGAAAGTTGACACTCTTCACAATAGTCAGAAACAATATAAAATACCTTAGTGTGACCCTAACCAAGTGAGTGAATCTGTATAACAAGAACTTCAAGACTTTGAATAAGGAAATTGAAGATCTCAGAAGATTGGAAGTTCTCCCATGCTCATGTATTTGAAGGATCAACACTGTAAAAATGGCCGTCTTGCCAAAAGAAATCTCCATATTCAATGCAATCCCCATCAAAACCCCAACTAAATTCTTTATATAGTTGGAAAGAGCAATTTTCAAATACATCTGGAATACCAAATAATCTAGAATACCAAATTTATTCTCAACGATTAAAAAAAAAAACCTTCAGAGGGAATCACCAGCTCTGGTCTCAAGCTATATTACAAAGCAACTGTGATAAAAACAAAACAACAACAACAACAACAAAAACATGGTGTTGGTACAGAGATAAGCAGGTAGACAAATGAAACAGAATTGAAGATTTATAAATGACACCTACACACCTATGTTCACTTGAATTTTGAAAAGGAGGCAAAATATGTTCAATGGAAAAAAGGACAGTCTCTTCAACAAATACTGAAAGTCCAATTGACAGGCAGCATGCAGAAGAATGAAAATTAATCCTTTGTTATCTCCTTGTACAAAGTTCAAGTCCAATTGGATCAAAGATTTCCACATAAACCCAAATACACTGAAATTATTAGAAGAGAAAATGGGGGAAAGCTTAGAACACTATGGCATGGGGAAAAATTTACTGAATAGAAAACCAATGGCTTTTGCTGCAAAATTAACAATCAACAAATTGCAGACCTCCTTCTATAAGGCTAAGGACATTGTCAAGAAGAAAAAATGGCCACCAACAAATTTGGAATCAATCTACCAATCCTACATCTGATAGAAGGCTAGTATCCAATATATACAAAGAACTCATGAAGCTATACTCTAGGGAATCAAATAATCCTATTAAAAATGGGGAACAGAGCTAAATAAAGAATTTGCAACAGGAATATTGAATGGCTGAGAAACACCTAAAGAAACGCTCAACATCCCTAGTCATCAGGAAAATGCAAATCAAAATTACCCTGAGATTCCACCTCACACCAATTAGAATGGCTAAGATCAAAACTCAGATGACAGCAGATGCTGGTGAGGATGTAGAGTAAGAGGAATACTCCTCCACTGTTGGAGGGGTTGTAAGCTATTACAACCACTCTGAAAATCAATCTGACAGTTTCTCAGAAAATTGGACACAGTACTACCTGAGGACCCAGCTATACCACTCCTGGGCATATATTCTAAATATGTTCCAATATATAAAAAGGACATATGGTCTACCATGTTTATAGCAACCTTACTTATAATAGCCAGAGATGGAAAGAATCAAGATGTCCTTCATCAGAGGAATCAATACAGAAATTTTGGTACATTTATACAATGGTGTACTACTCATCTATTAGAAACAATGATCATGAAATTTATAGGCAAATGAATGGAACTAGAGACTACAAAGAAATAGCCCCAGAAACCTCTGAATATCCAAGAAACAATTCACAGAACTAATGAAGCTTAAAAAGAAGGAAGCTCAAAATGGGGATGTCTCAGTCCTCCTTAGAAGGGAGAATAAATCACTCATGGAAATAAATGCAAGGTCTAATAGAGGACCAGGAATTGAAGAAAAGATCATTCAGAAGCTGCCTCACCAGGGGATCCACTACATATGCAGTCACTTAATCCAAGAACTATAGCTGATGCCAAGAAGAACTTACTGGCAGGAACCAGAGAGAGATGTCTCCTAAAGTACTATATCAGAATCATATAAATATAGCAGCTAACAATTGGACTGAGCACAGGAACCCCAATGAAGGTGCTAAAGAAAGGACTGAAGGATTTGAAAGGGGATGCAATCTCATGGGAAGAACAACACTATCAACCAACCAGTCCCACCAAAACACCCATGGACTAAAACACCAACTTTTGAGCACATATTGAGAGACCTGTTGATCTAGTTGCATATGTAGCTGAAGATACCAGTGTCTGGCAACAATGTGAAAACAGATTTTTGGTCCAGAGAAGGCATCTTTTCCTAGTGTAGAGGAATGCCAAGTTAATGGGGTGGAGAGGGTGATTAGGAGGAAGTGCACATTTTTGAAGGCAAATGGAGGGGTAGGAGATGGGCGCAGGGCTGGGTAAAGGGATAACATCTCAAATGTAAATACAGAGTATCTAATAAAAATAAATTATAAACATTTTGGCATTCTTGATGTGAAGAAAGTTTTTTTATGTTTTGTATTTTTTTTTTTTTTTTTTTTTTTTTTTTTTTGTGAAGGAAGTTTTAGTAACAGAGTGACAGACCCAACCAGTATTTATAGTGAGGCTAACTGCTCATAGCTTCAGTCAGCAAGGAACATGCACCTCAGTAATATAGCTGCAGTCAGCTGCATCATACTAGCCACTTTAGTAGTCAGGATGTCAGGAATTTTCTGATCCCCATTATAAGGCTAAATCAAACTGGAACATTAATTTCAGATTCTTAAATTCCACATAGAAATTCCATGAAGCTGTGCATGGAGAGCTAGTATACACAGCTCTGGACTAAAAACTAGAATTTAAGCTGCTGAATGTACTACGATTGTTTAGAGAGCAATAGAAAACCACTATATGTGATGAACTACAGCAATTGATTTTTTGACATCGAATCAATCTTTCATCCCAGAATAAACCTGGCTAGTTATGACTGATTACCCTCTTTATATGCTGTTGGGTTTGATTGGTTAGAATTCTTTTAAGGCTTTTGCACTCTCATTAATAAGGAATATCGGTTTATAACTGTTCTTCTGTCTATACTTGGGTTGAATGCAATGTATATATAATACTGTCCCTATAAAATAATCCAAAATTTTGTGTTTTGTAAAGGATATTTTTGTAGAACTCAGCTCATTTCCTTGAATATGAATGAAATTTACTATGCAGTATGTGCTTCTGGAAGGCATGTTGGAATAACAAATGTGTTTTAAATAGCTATTGTATTATCTTCTGTTTCTTTTTTTATGGGTCAAATTTAAAAATTCATATCTAGTATTTATTCTATGTTATCCAGACAATGAATTCCAAGGCTATTATTTCCTCTTCTCATTGATGTAACAAATTATCTATTACAAACAGTACAAGGAAAAAATAATTGATGTCACAAAATGTTTGTTAGGAACAATGCAAGAAAGGAGACACTTATTTTGGCTCACAGATTCGAAGTTATCAGCCTAACGCAATGGGAGTAGCATGGTTGAAGGGGAAATACTGGGTCTTCAAAGTGTGAGGTGGCTGGCCATGGTGCAGCAGTGATAGAAAGAAGTCTTATTTCTAAGGCTCTTACTTGCCTATTTCTAAGTAACTTGTTTCTCTTTTCTCAACCTCTTCCATCACCCTTTCTTCAAATCTCCTCTTTCCTACACACACACACACACACACACACACACACCACATACACCCCCCCACACACATTATTTCATTTCTCTTTCTCTTGCTTAGTTAGAATGCTTATGGTGACTTACCTAACATTTATCTCTGAAAAATTTAATAGGCTTATTTTACTTACTGTCTCTTGATTTTATTATTTCTAAGATTAAGTACATTTACCTGGCTCTTTGTTCTGTTGTAGGGACTCCAAGTTATCATATAATTCTCTAAAGGAGTTCATATTTTTGGTTTAACAGGTAATCATCATAGCTAGACTCAAAGTATAATGATTATATTGTCACTTCAGATAATGTTATTTCAATCCAATCTATATTCTGGAGCCAGGCATGTCCTGAGTTAACTGCTTACATAATTGTGATTGCTGTCAATTTTTCATTCATTCCCTTTTGAGATCTGCATTTATATTTCTCCAATAGGTCTTCATGCTGCTGAGTTCTTTGCAAAGTATACTCTCCTGCAAAGATAACTAGCACGCTATTAAAACTTTGGCTACCAAATACTAACTCAGCCATAACTTTTCTTTTTAGGAAAAAATATTAAATTGAACAATTATGATCTTTTGGTTACCTTACTTAAATTTTGACTCATCTTCCAAACCTGTGTGAAGCTGAAAGTGGTAATCAAATATAAAATTGAAAAGTGCGATAAGTTTTTGTATCATAGAAAATGTTTATCTGTTCTGATTTCCCTCATTGTATATCCTCTTGGTAAGATTTAGGCATTGTATATCCTCTTGGTACTATTTAAGTAAGAAAGGTAAGAAAACACCCAGAATAATATCAGCCTTTGTTGTAAAATGAAACCATAATGTGGTGTGTAAAGTTCACCAGAATGTGCTTCTCAGATGGTATATCCTTATCCTTGACCTCAAACTGATGTACACAAACTTAACTTTTGTTCAGTTTTGTTAGATAAATCAAGACAATGAATAGTGTTGTGGATCTATACATATCGATGTGGCGAAAGACTGTTGGAAAATCTATTCAAATTTTGAAAACCTGTTAAAGGTTTTGCCTTCATAGCATCCTTCTAGAGTATGATTGAGAAATAACTTGTTCACCAGGGAGGCTCTGCATACTTCCTGTTTCAGAAGATTCTTTGAACATTAAAAGAACTCTCAGTGAAAACCAAATTTTTCACTGAGTTTTTTTTTTTTTTTCTCTAATGTTTAGCCTACACTCTTAGCACTGATTAATCAACACTCATTTGGCCAAAGCTTTTATTTTGATTTTAGCTTGCTTTGCTTTCAGTCAGTACAAGATAATTTATTTACTTACTTAACCAGGGAACATACATATTCTATCCTTATATTTCTCTATGCACTTAGAACATGACAATATAAAAATTTGGAAGCATTTGCCTTTGTATATGCATATCTGTGCCAAATTACTGATATCTTTTTAAAGAGACAGTTGCCCTGACCATTTCAAGGCTTTCCAAATATTAAAGCCATATATAAGTACCTTTGGGATATTGAAAATAAAAAAAAAAATGCCTTATGTCATCATAATGACTAGTTGCCAAGAAGTTTTTTTTTTAATTAATAGATTTGAAGTCTATTGCTTTGTAATCAAAGGAGGGCTCTCCCTTATAAAGATTATAGAGCTAACTGCCTTTGTTTTGTAAAATCCTGGAACAGTCTTGGGGCATGAAACAGATTTGCTTCAGCAGAGTTCAAGAGCTGGCCAGGAAACATAAATTGCCAAGAGGCTGTAAAAGGGATATTGGAGCTGATCCAGATATTACACTCTGAATTAAAGGAGGAATTTAAAAATCAGGGCACTACCTTAGATTTTAACCAATAGCTAACATAGGGATTTTCAGATAGGGAGAAATATATTTTGATTAATTTTGCCCTTTTCAGAGAGACTTGGCAGCTTTGTCCTTCAGCAGCTGGAGTTTATGTAAGGCCTTATGGAGCAAGTCAGCCAACAGGGAGTTACAATAATCTAATCTTCATGGCCTGGATACAGCCTTGCGTGAACAGCTTGCATAAGTAAAGCACTTTTCAATTTCCCACTAGGGGGCTGAGAACACAAAGGTATTGCTGGGGCTTTCCCTGTGTGAACAGAATTCTGAAAGTTAGGATCCTCATTTCCACCTATATGCCTGAATTCTCAAATATTATGGGTAGGGAGAAAAACAGCTGCTAAGATTAATAATAGCTCTCTATCTAATTATACAATAGACAGCCATGACCTGCTAAATTCAGGAGGAATAAGGTTAGTAATTTTCCAATAAATTTGATTCATCATGATTGGCCCTACTCATAGTAAAATGTAGATAACCAGGCTCATGGTGAGTGAAACAGTCTGGATTTTTGTCTTGTTTTAATTTTTGTTCATCAGCCTCACTTAGAAGCTCTTTTGGCTAAAAACAATGTAGATATTTGTTATATCTCATACTGGCTTCCTCAGAAAATGTGTAGAGATATATGTCCCTTTTCAGATGTATCCTTAAGGCCCTAACAATGACCTGTTTCTTCCTTTCACTGCCTTCACTCACAATACTCATAAACACATATTTATCGAATGTTTTGTTGATCACATTTATATTTTCGTATAAAGAGGACTATGTTTAGATATTGTACCCCAGGCTATGAAATTACATGATCATTTCCCTCCAACACAGTATACATTCTTTTCTCTGTCGAATAGACAGCATGAGTCTGTGACATATAAGTTGTCTGATTAATTCTGTGTCAAAACGTAGCTGTTGATTAAGAAGAGCTCTTTGTCGGTAAAATGGCTTAGACTAAAATACTTCTGTTCTTTTCTCTTAATTATAGTAATTATACTTAGTCATATAAATGTAGTAAAAGACAATTTTCTCATATTTTACTTCTACCATTTAACTCATTTTTATCATTTTATTAAAGAGAAAAACCTCTTTGCTTTAGAACACCCAATTATTTTTTCTGTTTGTACATAATTATTTATTCATTTGTTTCTTTATTTATTTATCTTACAGTGGCTCACTATGTAGAAGAAGGTAGCATTGAATTCACAGAGAGCTGTCTGCCTCTGATTCCAGAGTGCTGGGACCACAGGTAAATCGCATCACACCGGTTGATTTTAGCAATCTTGTTAGGTGTGTGAAATGTATTGTGATTGAGAAATTGTGATGAGCACAGCAATTGGCTACCGAGCTGCTGCTTTGCTACCCACATAGCATACATAATATATTGCAAAGAGGGGCAGTAGGTGGCACATGTTTGTAAGAGCCCACGTGAAACCACCCTAAACCATAGAACATCTTGTCTCAAAACCAGCTAAGTAAACAGATAAACAAATGTAAATAGACAAAAGCCAAAATCAGAAAAATAATTTAACAAAACAATTTAAAAGTGAAGTGATCTTCAATTGAAATTCAAGAAAATACTTTGCTTTCCAGTTCCATTTTCATTCGGGTCTTCACCTTTGCTTCGTTTTATTTGGTTTCATTTTATCTTGTTTTGTTCTGTTTTCCAGTTAATTTTGCTTCTTTAAAAATAACATTGTGGTTTGAATATACTTGGCCCAGGAGAAGTGGCGTTGGGAGGTGTGGCTTGGTTGAAAAGATGGTGTCACTGTGGTGTTGGGCCTCCTTCTTGCTGCTTGCAAGACAGTCTTCTCCTTTTTGCCTATAGAATAAGAGCTACAAGTCTCAGCTTCTCCTGTACCATGTCTCCCTGGATGCTGCCATGCTACCCATGATGATAGTGGACTGAACCTCAGAACCTGTAAGTCAGTCCCAATTAGATGTCCTTTATAAGAGTTGCCTTGTTCATGGTGTTCAACACTGGAAACCTTAAGACAGCAATTCACAAATGATTGCTTTTATTTAATTTTGTGCTATAAAAAGAGAAGCACTCGAATAAAATGGTAGTGTGAATACAGGAAACTGTGAACATCTTGATTTGGCCTTCTTCAGGTACATCTTCTCCAACCACACTTGTCTAGGAAAGGCACAAGTTAGGAGCAACACAGTTTATTAAGCATGAGGTTATGGCTCTAAACTACCATGCAGAGAGGCTTTGGCGGTGGGATAGACAGAAAGAAAGATTGATTTTGTTAAGGTAAATTGCTTTCTCCTCTTCACTCATGTGCTGCATGTCAGCACACACTCAGTAATGAACTGAAGAGCAACCACCAAACAAAACAGTCCCTGCGTGAATGCATTACAGGCTGGCAGACACAGACGTTTGGTAGTGTCCGTAGCAATTTTACCACTTTTCAACGTCAATCTGGACAGCAGTTTCCAGCCAGGGACATCTCAACCCCTCTTGAACTCTGCTGCCCTCACATTCCAGGCTGTCTAGTCAGGTATTTTCACAGAACTGTCTTCTACTTGGCATTGTCTACCCCAGGTTTATCTCCTTCATGTAATAGTCACATACCAAATCCTCCATTGACAACTGTCTCCTATCTTTGCTTTCAGCCTTCACACCCAACCACTATCATCCTAACGACTTCTCCAATCAAACCCAGCTTCCTTCAACACTCCTAAATTGGTGTTGTGACTTTCTTATTTGAAGCCATTTTATGATTTATTCTTCCCTTAGGATAAGGATCCCAGGATCTGTAAGAGCATCCACAGGCTCACTTGATCTGACCTCCTCCACCCTTACCTCTTTCTCATTATTCCCCATGCTCCCACACTGCTCTAGGCAACCTAATACTTTTCTTCAGTTCCCCTCTCATGACCTGTCCTCCTTTATTTCCCATCTTTTTAAAAAAGCACTTTCTTGGTTAATATTTTCCATCAGTCTGTTTCCTACTCAGCTAGCTTCTGCATTCTGCGTGCTCAGCTCTCAGTCATTCCCAAAGGAATCCATCCTGGGGCACTCGTAGTTTATCATATGTGAGTGTTTATAGGCTTCTTTGCAATTGATTACTTACTAGAAGAGATCTTTTCTTTCCAATTGGGTTTTGGAATGTAGCATCATGTTCTCTGAGCCTTCACATAGCAGGCAGTTAATGAATGTGGTTGAGTACATCTCAAATTTGAATTTCAAAAACGAAGAGTTGGAAGCAGGGAGATGGTGGTAGACAAGACAAAGAGCATGGTCTTAAATAAATAGCACTTAGGTCAAAAGGCAGGATGTAGTTACATAAGTATAACACAAGTAGTAGTGGAAGGGGAGGCAGGTGGACTACAAGAATTTTGACTATCAAACCAAGCCGAAGTGAGCATCTCTTTCAGTGAGCAACTTTGTCTCAAAAGAGACAAAGTGTGTTAGGGAAATACAATATTCTGACCTATTTATGAACAATCACAGACATATAGATATACACACTCATTTTCATTTAAAACACACACTCATTTATTTTTTAAGTCATAGTCTAAGATACATATATGGTGTACTTATGCTGACACTGGTGTGCATAGCACTCGTGTTTTTATTACCCGTACGTTTACATTTCTATTTACCCTGCTTAGCCTAACACGCCTGCTACCATCAGGCTTTCACACTTGGTAATGGGATCCCTGCCTCTCCTGACAAGGCCAAGTAGAAATTTTCCTAAGCATGTAATACACTCTGATAATTCCCGTTCTCCCACCACAGTGAGCCTTCTCTGCCTCACTGGCTGCTCAGTCTTCCTAGTCAGCCTGTCTCTTAGATAAAACCCATATGAAAGTTCAAAATGTTTCTTCTTTCTATCTTCTACAAATGACCCACTTCCTAAAATTAAAAAAAAAAAAAAGGATTTCTCATCATGATTACTGGCACTAGCCTTTCAAATTGAAATTTCACTTTTTTTTTCTGGCTGTTATTTTTCTAAAGTGGATTGATAGTAAGTCTTTAAAAACTTTTGAAATCGGCCCCGTGCCTCAGGAGTCTAATACAGCATATTCCTCCGATCAGTAAAAAGCTGGCCTCAGCCCAACTCTTTAGCCTCAAGTGCAGCCAATATTTTCTTGCTATTCACAGTTCATAACTATATGCTTGCGGTTACTTTTCTTTGAAGTCTCAATACAAATTTAACCTTCTCTATTATATGTCTGCAACTCCCTAGAGTAGAATTTAGTGCTTTTTGGTAGCGCCTTGATCACGTATTATTTATAACACTCATGCTTGTTTAATACATTTCTTAGTTTTCCTATTTGTGTCTATGCTTCCTCCCAGGAAGAGTATAATTTCCTTAGGCCCCGGAAGCTGAAGATCCTGTCTGTCTTCTCAATTCTAACACAAAGCTTCTTTTGTTACTTACAATTGGCTCAAGTTAACAGAGTAAAATATTCTAAACTTTCATTTGTCGTTTTATTCTGCTATATTCCTTATTTTTGGAAAAATATGTGATGGCACAAGGTCCTAAAAGGGGAAAACATTATTATTATAGTTTATACTTTACTTTCTAAAGGAATCAATGTTGAAACCACAGTAATGATGGGACAGTATCAAGGTATCATAATCATATGATGTCACCAACTGTCTAATCAGCATGTGTTTGGGGAACCATGGGAACCAGGATGATGCAGAGGAGAAGGCACCAGGACATAGATGCATTAACTGCAATTCTAAGCACTGCCACTGAGAGCAAACTGACACCATCACTATCAAAGTTGCATGGAGATCTAGAGTCAAGATATACCCATTGTCTTTTTTATTCTTTTTTTTCTGCTTGTAAATCAAAATAATGCATCTGAGTGTGCGCTGTACCTATTTATTAATATGGTTTTGTAATCATGAATGTGCAGATGTACTCACATGTGTTCACTGATCCCAGAGATTAGTCTCTATATGGTGTTTTCTTCTGTTGCTATCCATCTTATTTTTTGAGTCAGTCTCTTATTGTTCTCAAGGATCCAGTTACACTGTATGTTTACTGAACTCTGGGTATCCTCCTGTCTCTGCACACCCATCCCCAGATCTAAAATCACAATCATACTTTATGTGTGCTCTGGGATCATAATCAAGGTGCTCATGCTTGCAGGAAAAGAAATTTTTCCCTGGGTACTCATCCTAGATCTAATCCATTGTAATTTATAATAATTGGGTTATCAATTATGAAAAACTTAGAGGAAAAAAAAGAAACAGAAAGGCATAGTCTTTGACCAAAATGCATAATCCTGGAATGATTTTTATTCAGGTGTGAAGCTATATCACTGTATGATTCAGTGACAACTACTTCTACACAAACGATGTCAGAAGACAAGGCACTTTGGGAGACATATGACTAAAGACTATTTAAAAAGGCTATAATAAAGCCTATAATCTTTTATACAATTATAAAAATCTCATAAATAAATAAATAAATAAATAAATATTCCTATTCACTTTAGTATTACAGACGTAAATTTTATGATTAATAAAATTCTAACCAGATGAATTGGACTGAATTCTACTTAATTTAAAGCTGAATATACTTCTCCAAATTTCTCTTCCCTTTAAAAATATTACCAATATTCTATTGCTCATTGCTCTCATTTGTATAAATGTCAACTTCTTCCACATAGATAAACAAATATTAGGAAGGTAATCTTATCCTTTTTCACATTTTTTACTCACTGTTCTAGGACTGCCAACCATGGTGGCCCATTCCTGTTAGTACAGAACTCAGGAAGCTAAAATAAGAACATTGTGTTGACTTCAAGGTCCAGCTAAGGTATAAGTGAGTTTGGAGGGAGTTGCAGGGATACAGCGCATGACTTGGTCTCAAAAAAATCAAGCAAACAGCAAACTTACCCAATGAAACAAACAAAACCTAAAATTATAATTTCTTCCCTAGAGCAAAGGAGTAGTATGAGTTCATTTGATTCTGGGAAAATGGACAACTCCCCTTTCATCCTTGAACCTTATTTCTGTCTCTATTGTCTCCATGGAACTATTGGACTTGTGTAAGCACCGACTCATTTTAGATCTGCATTTGATATTTAGACCATAGGAAGAGAATTTGTCTTTTACTATATCTGTCGAGATGTTTATGTATGTCAGAAATTCCTCTTAAGACCAGGTGTGTTCTAAGTTTTTCATTTCATCCTCAAAAATATTGTTCACTTTATCTTAAAAATTGTCTGACTAGTGGTTAAATTTATGACACATCTATTGATCTTCACATAAGGTGTATGAGCCAGATAACCTGTTAAAATAAACCTAAATATGCATTTGTGAAAAATACTAGGAAGTTAATTGTTTTGAATCTACTTGGCATTTGCCATTTACCGAAGTTAAAACCCTAACCCTAAACACACTAAATTTAATTTCATTGTTAGAGACCAAAGGTGTGTGCTAAATGGATACCTATTTTTCAGAGTAGCCATGTTACTGGATTAAATCAATTTATAGGAGAAAATATCATTTTACCATTATACTATTGAATTCACTCTTATTTTTAGTGGATAGAAGGTACTAAATATCTGGATTCAATTCTTTTCTAAACATAAACATATATATTTTAATATTGTCGAAATTTAATCTCATTTGCTCAATTGTTGGAGCAATTCGAGACCATATGTATGAGTCATGAAAACACAGGGATACTTGAAGGAAAAAGGAGACCAAGAAAAATGGGGTAATGGGAGGGGCAAAAGCAGAAGTCATGAGGTTCAATATTTGATAGGCAGGAAAGAAACTTTTTATATGAGCCTAGCATTATATGTAATAACATACACCAATAAAACTATCAAGAATTTTAAATAATACAATCTCAAAATAACTAGAACATTAACCTTAATGTAAACATTGATTGCGACTTAGAAATAAAACTAAGGCTAGGCTTTGCTTTTATATATATATATATATATATATATATATATATTTTTACAGGCAAAATACTTTATTTTATTTTTCATCTAGTAGGATTTTATTTTTTATTAGATATATTTTATTTATGTTTTAAATGTTATTCCCGTTCTTGGATTTCCCTCCATACTTGCTATCCCATCCCCACTCCTCCTGCTTCTATGAGGGTATATACACCCCTCATAGTACTATACCCACCCAGCCACTCCTACCTCCCCTCCCTGACATTCCCCTACACTGGGGCATCAAGCCTTGGCAGGACCAAGGGCTTCTCTTCCCACTGATGGTTAACAAGACCATGCCTTGCTACATGTGCAGCTAGAGCCATGGTTTCATCCATGTGTAGTCTTTGGATAGTGGTTTAATCTCTGAAAGATCTGGTTGGTTGGTATTGCTGTTCTTATAGGATTACAAACCCCTTCAACACCTTCAATTCTTTCTCTAACTCCTAAATTAAGGACCCCTTTCTCAGTTCAGTGGTTGACAGAAAGCATCTGCCTCTGTATTTGTCATGCTCTTCCAGAGCTTCTCAGGAGACATCTTCTGTCAGCATGGACTTCTTGGCATAAACAATATTTTCTGGACTTGGGGGCAGTATATGGGCTGGATTCTCAGGTGGGGCAATCTCTGGATGGCTTTTTCTTCAGTCTCTGTTTTAAACTTTGTCTCTGTATTTCCTCCTGAAAAAAATTTTGTTTACACTTCTACGAAGCATCCACACTTGTTGTAAACCTTCTTGAGCTTCATGTGGTCCATGAATTGTATCTTTGGTATTCTAAGCCTTTGTGCTAATATCCACTTAAAAGTGAGTGCATACCATTGGTGTTTTTTTGGAATTGCATTACCTCTCTATGGATGATATTTCCTTGATCAATTCATTTGCCTTATAATTTCATGTAGTCATTCTTTTTAATAGCCAAGTATCACCCCATGGCATAAATGTAGCACATTTTCTCTATCCATTCTGATGTTGAAGGACATCTGGGTTCTTTCCAGCTTCTGGCTATTATAAATATGACTTCTATGAACATATTGGAGAGTGTGTCCTTGTTATATGTTGGAGCATTATTTGGGTATATGCCCAGAAATGGTATAGCTGGGTCCTATGCCCAATTGCCCCGAGTGGTTGTACCAGTGTGCAATCTCACCAGTAATGGAAGAATGTACCTCTTTCTCCACATCCTTGCCTGCATCCGCTGTTGCCTGAGTTTTTGATCTCAGCCATTCTAACTGGTGTGAGGTGGATTTCAGGATTGTTTTGATTTGCATTTCCCTGAAAACTAAAGATGTTGAACAGTTCTTTATATGCTTCTAAAAGATTCTATATTCCTCAGTGTAGATTTATTTGTTTAACTCTGTACTCTCTTTTTAATAGGGTTATTTAATCCTCTGGAGTCTCACTTCTTGAGTTATTTGTATATATTGGATATTAAACCTCTATTGGATATAGGATTTGCAAATATCTTTTCCCAATATGTTAGTTGCTGTATTGCCCTAATGATAAAGTATTTTGCCTTGCAGAACCTTTGCAAATTTATGAGGTCTCAGTTGTTGAATTTTGATCTCAGAGCATAAGCCACTGGTGTTCTGTTCAGGGATTTTTTCCCCAGTGACCATGTGTTCAAGGCTCTTCCCAATTTTCTCTTCTATTAGTTTGAGTGCATCTGGTTTTATGTGAAAGTCCTTGATTCACTTGAACTTGAGTTTGGTTTAAGGTGATAAAAATAGATCAATTTGCATTCTTCTACATGCTGACCCCCCAGTTGTACCAGCACCATTTGTTGAAAATGCTATTTTTTTCTACTGAATGGTTTTAGTTCCTCTGTCAAAAGGTCAAGTGACCATAGGTGTGTGAATTCATTTCTGGTTCTTCAATTCTATACTTTGATTGACCTTCTTGTCTCTGTACCAATACCATTCAGTTTTTATCACTATTGCTCTGTAATACAGCTTGAGTTAAGGAACTGCGATTCCCCCATAATTTTTTATTGTTGAGAATAATTTTCATTATTCCAGTTTTTTGTCATTCTAAATGAATTTGCAAATAGCTCTTTCTAACTTTATGCAAAATTGAGTTGGAATTTTGATGGGGAATATATTGAATCTGTAGATTGCTTTTGGCAAGATGGCCATTTTTACTATATTAAACCTGCCAATCCATGAGCATGAGGATTCTTTTCATCATCTGAGGTCTTCTTCAGTTTCTTTCTTGATAGACTTGTAGTTCTGATCATACATATCTTTTACTTCCTTGGCTAGAGTCACTGCAAGGTATTTTATATTCTTTGGGAACATAATAAAGGGTGTCATTTCCCTAATTTCTTTCACAGCCTGTTTATACCTTGTGAAGAGGAATGCTATTGATTTGATTAAGTAAATTTTATATCCATCCACTTTGCTTAAGTTCATTATGAGCTATCGGAGTTCTATGATGGAATTTTTAGGGTCACTTAAGTATATGAAAATATCATCTGCAAATAGTTATATATTGATTTCTTCATTTTTCAAGATCAATCACTTAGACCTAATTTTGTTATCTAATTGTCCTGTCTAGGACTTGTAGTACTATATTGAATAGGTAGGGAGAGAGTGGAGAACCTTGTCTAGTTACTGGTTTTAGTGGGATTGTTTCAAGTTTCTCTACATTTAGTATGATGTCAGCCACTGGTTTGCTGTCTATTGCTTTTACTATGCTTAGGTATGGAGCTTGAATTCCTGATCTTTCCAAGACTTTTAACATGAAGGGGTGTTGAATTTTGTCTAATGATATCTCAACATATAATGGGATAATCATGTGTTTTTTTCCTTTGAATTTGTTTATATATTTTACTACATTTATAGAGTTCTATATATTGAACCATCCCTGCATCCCTGAAATGAAGCCTACTTGATCATGATGGATGACTGTTTTGATATGTTCTAAAATTTGTTTTGCAAGAATTTTATTGAGTATTTTTGCATAGATATTCATAAGAGAGATTGGTCTGAACTTTTCTTTCTTTGTTGGGTGTGTATGGTTTAGGTATAAGCATAATCATGGCTTCATAAAAAGAATTAGGTAGTGTTCTTTCTGTTTATATTTTGTGGAATCATTTGGAGAGTATTGGTATTAGATCTTCTAATAAGGTTTGGTACATTTTAGCACTAAACTCATCTGGTCCTGCGCATTTTTTTTTTTTTTTTTTTTTTTTTTTTTTTTGTGGTTTATAGACTTTTGATGACTGCTTCTATTTCTTTAGAAGCTATGGGACTTTAATTTCTTTCTTTATTGTCTTCTTGACCAAGTTATTTTTGAGTAATGCATTCAGCTTCCATGAATATGTGGGCTTTCTATTTTTGTTTTGTTTTATTTGTTATTAAAGACCATTCTTAGTCAATGGTGATTTGATAGGATTCATGGGATTAATTCAAACTTCTTGTATCTGTTATGGCCTGTTTGGTGACTGAGAATATGATCAATTTTGGTGAAGGTATCATGAGGTGCTGAGAAGAAGGCATATTCTTTTGTTTTAGAATGAAAGGTCCCATAGATATCTGTTAAAAGTACTTGGTTCATAACTTCTGTTAGTTTCACTTGTGTCTCTGTTTAATTTCTTTTTCCATAATCTGTCTGTTGATGAGTATGCAGTGTTTAAATCTCCCAGTATTTTTGTGTGAGGTTCACTGTGTGCTTTGAACTTTAGCAAGGTTCCTTTTATAAATATAAGTTCCCTTGCATTTGGAGCATAGTTATTCAGAATTGAGATTTTATCTTGGTGGATGTTACTTCTTTCTTCCTTTCTTTTCTTTCTTTTTTTTCTTTCTTTTTTTCTTTCTTTTTGGATGAGTATGAAGTGTCCTTTATTATCTTTTTTGAAAACCTTCAGTTTTAAGTTGATTTTATTTGATATTAGATTGTCTACTCCATCTTGTTTCTTGGGACAATTTGTTTGGAAATTTGTTTTTCAGCCTTTTACTCTGAGGTAGTATCTGTCTTTGTCACTAAGTTATGTTTTCTCTATGCACCAAAATGATGGGTTTTTCTTTACATATCCAACTTGTTAGTCTATGTCTGTTTATATGGGAATTGAGTTAATTGATTTTGAGAGATATTAGGGACCAATGATTGTTGTTTCCTGTTATTTTTGTTGTTAGAAGTGGAATTATGTTTTTGTGGCTGTCTATTTATGGTTTGATTGAAAAAAGATTACTTTCTTCTGTTTTCTAAGGTATATTTTCTCTCCTTGTGTTGTCAAAATACTTTAGAATAAAACAATTTGCTTTTTAAAGAAAAATAATAAAAATTATTTTTAGATTAATATATAAATATATCATCGTAAATAATATGGCTTTTAAAATATATTTTATATAATTTGAATTGAAAAGTAAGGTGGAGAATAGGCGATCAGCATCTATTATAATCAACTTGATATAATTCACATATTATTCTGATCCAATTCAGAGGTGTCTTGAGGTACAAGCTGATCAGTGCTCCCCAATAATAGGTTACAAATAAGAACAGTGTTTGACACTGATGCTATCTTCTGGGCTACAAGGCTGTTGCCTCACTGATGGGCAGATCCACTAAGGGGCTTATCAGAGATTAACTGTGACTATTAATATAGAGAATCCTGCTCGTCTATAACTCAAAATGAGGTGACTCTATTTCAGAAGGTGTAATAATATGGAAGTCAGTCTACTCTTCCAAGGGCTCTTGATTAATATGTTTATATAAGAAAGGAATAAAAGCACTTATTTAATATTTAGTATTTTATGTGTATGTTTGGTTATGCCTTGTTTCTAAGGTTCCCTAAGTTTACATTGTGAGAGAGAAAGCATCTCATATATTGTTATGCAAAATGTAAGTTCAAATCACCATCTTCAAAGTATCTTGAAAATGTTAAACTCAGTTTTGCTTGCAGATGCCTGTACACAGCAGTTCTTACTTAATGAATGGCATTCAACTTAGGAAGTGAGCCAGCTGAGAGTATATCAGGAGTATGCATTTGTAACAAAGCTAATCAGATATACACCAATGTGATTGTCTGTAGTCACTACCATTCTCTGTATCTCATTTATATTTTCTGTTCAGAAATACTCAGTCCATGTAGCAGACTGTAGTTCTTTTAGGCTGCTCTTGTACTGATGGCTACCTGATTTTATAATCATGAATAAAAACCAACTACAGCTTTTAAACTTGTTACCATTTTTTCTCTAAGTGAAATCAGAATTTTAATAAATTTACCCAACTTTATGAATTTCAATCTACTTTTCAAAAAAATTAAGTACCTTATATATTCTTAACAATTCTGAAGCACTTGTAATCTTATCCAAGCATTCACTGGGGTGTTTTTAAATAAATATAGACGCTCATGCTGATTTTTCAAACTCTAAAGGGCAGAGTCCTTAAGAAGATTGGAAAACACTAGAAGCCCAAGTCTCAGTGGAGAAGAGCACTTCTGAAACTGTAGAGTATATTCCATACCCTAGGGATCCTGCTTGTGCAATTCTGATTTCAGAGGACATGGATTGGGCATGAAATTCTACATTTCAAGAAAGTAACACCAAGAAACACATCAGGTCTGGTGGAGATGAGCACTGAATAACTGAACAGATGTTTTTGATGTGCCTCCTTTGAAAGCTTAGGTATCACGTCCTCAGCTCTAGTTTGTTTGCAGCATGTTGGTAAGCCTGTTTTGGGCTAACCTCAAGTTGTCTTCTCTAACTTCTCTTTATTAATAATAAAGCGCTATTTTGATCTTTATATGTTTTATTTCTATATTTATTCCTAATAGTTTTTAAAGTGTGTGTGTGTGTGTGTGTGTGTGTGTGTGTGTGTGTGTGTGTGTGTGTTGCTTAAAGATCCAGAAAGATGAATTCTATCTGTGAAAAATTTCTAAGTTTCCCGCTACTAGTAGTAGATCTATGGAACTACAACTAGATATTTTTTCATCAAAGATTGAAGCAGCTTTCTTACAGACAGTAACTCCTATGTAAGTAAGTTTCACTGAATAGTCCTTAGCTCACCTTCAATAACAATGCTGTGTTCTCTGTTTGAATCAGAGGAGAGAAATAAGTGCCTCCTAATTTTCAATGATTTCTTTAAAGACTGAAAATTTATGACAACAGACTTCCAGGAACATTATTCAGAGCAAACATGTGGTAGTGGTGGGTAATGCTTATACAGAATCCTTGCTGGTCTCTGCTCATGTCCCAGGTTAAGAGTACCTTAAAGTAGAGGCCAAGGCAGAAGAGTTCAGTGAACATTTTATATCTGCTAGTTTCCTGGATACTGGCATAATCTTTACCTGTACAGTCAGATATTTTGAAGACAATAAATGTGTTTAAAACAAAAGGATATTATTTTTCATACTTTCTTTATATAGGGAAACATATTCAAAATAAACACATGAATTTGGAGGTGGGGACTCTGGGAGTAACTCTAGATTTTAGAAAATCTAATGAAAGTAGAAACCTGATATAGTTCAGACATAAAGCATGTATGGGTCTTGGGGATTTTACATAGTACACTGAAGACTTTGTTTTAATGTTCTCTTTTTTCTGAAGGAATTTGTCAGAGACACTGTACAGTAGCATTCTATAGCATGAATTATTTTATTCAGATAGTTATACATCCTGAGAGTTAGGAGGCATGGAGAAATAAAACTGAGAAATGGTTAAGAAAGTGTACCAGGTTGAAACAAATCCAAATGAAAGAATAAAATGTAAAATTCAAAACTTCCAGCTTATGAAGGTTGAGGGCTGCAGGCTGCTGAAGTAGAGTAAGTAAGACAGAGAGTTCAGTGCTAATGAAGCACAGTGAGGAGAACCAAGAGTTCACACCATTTGGTGATGATCTAAAACTATAGGTAGATAGATAGCAGATAGATAGGTAAATAGATAGATAGATAGATAGATAGATAGATAGATAGATGATAGATAGATAGATAGATAGGTAGATAGATAGATAGATATTGACTCTGTGTCTCACATAGGGAAAATGAAATGATCAAAAGAACATAATTATAAGTACTGTTTGAAAATATTTGTTTTAATAAATAAACAATTTTAATACAACTGTTTCAAATACAAACAAAAATTAATGTTATTAAAATTCTTAGATCAATATCTCTGTATGAAGTCGTCAAAAGCCTGCTGGAAGAAATATTTAACCAACAAACTAAATGTTTAACGTTTTCAGTTGCACATAATACATTATTCCTCCCCACTTAAAGCTCTTTTTCTAGTTGGAAAATAATCCTTTCTTACTGTACGTCATATTTTGATCTCTGTATTTCCTTAGGAAGGCTTCCATTCTGGAGGATTCACCAGTAACTTTCCAGAAATTGATGCACATCAGTGAATGACTGGCTTACAGTCATCCTGTCCTCTGGCTTTCTACTAGTTTTTAAAAAATTAACTCTAATCTCTCTCTCTCTCTCTCTCTCTCTCTCTCTCTCTCTCTCTCTCTCTCTCTCTCTCTCTCTCCTTTTTCTCTATTTGTGTATGTGTGGTGTGTGTGTGTGTGTATGTGTGTGTGTGTGTGTGTGTGTCTATGTATGCTTATGTTATTGTGTGTGTGTGTGCTTTTGTATGTGTGTTTCTGTGATGTGTCTGTGTTTCTGTATTCAGAAGTCAGAGGCTAACATTGGGTATTCTTCAAGCACTACCCACTTTGGCTTTTGTAACAGGGACTTCTACCTGCGAGAAGCTCACTAATTCAGCTAGGCTGGCAAGCCAGGTATTCTTGGGATCTGTCCCCGAACCGCTACCCAGTGTGAGAATTATGAGTAGACATCACCATGCCCAACTTCTCTTTGTAGGTTGTGGGAAAATAAGCTCAGGTCTTCATGCTTCCCTAACAAGCACCTAAGCAATCTTCCCAACATTTATTCTCACTTGGTATGCATTTGCTAGAACACCAGAGTGACATTGCCCTTGTTCCTGTATCTTTCCAAGCTTCTCCATTTCTAATCAATTCTGTATTACTGTGTGATCTGTTAAAATATTCATCTTAAATTCCATTTTATGTTAATTTTCCTACTTATATTGTTTATCAACCAAATTTTGTGAAGACAAATAGAGACCTCCATTTATCATACATAGTGAAGATTCATTTTGCAATCAAAAAGCTGTTATCAATTTCTATAGAAATGCATATTGAGACATTTTGAATCATAAATAGTTCAGGTATTTGCTATGGGTCTATCAAATTTCATGATGACCACTAAAAGATCTAAGCTAAAAGAAAATGTTTAACTACAATTTATGTGAGCTGAGTCTTAAATAATGAAAATATTTACCTGTATAACTGTGAGCTAATGGATTATATTATCAAATATTTATATGTATAGAAATATATTACCATTTATATTGTATACATATTTGTTTTAGAAAATAAACTTTATTTATATAGTTTAGGCATAAATATAAGAGAAGCACCAAAAGCAATTCCATTAACATAAAATTAAGATTGTTTCTTAATATATAATTTATATTTATTTATTTATATTCATTTTATTTAAATAATATTTTATAATATATAATATTAATAATATTATGCATATATGCATGCTGAATACAATTTATAGTATTTATAGAGATTGTGATTCTTCTCTACTTTTCTAATATTCCCCCTATTTCTTATTAAATCCACTTTGTTCAATGTATAACATCATTTTAAAAATCACCAGAAATTTTTAGTAATAGAACAGTACATATGTATTACTAGAGTTTCAATTTTTTAAAAAATCACTACATTTTTAAAGATCTACAAAGCCAGAGTAAAACAAGGAGCAGATTTAGAAATAGAAAAAAAAATACAGCCATTTTATCAGTAAAATTAAGACACAGGCTGGGGTCCCATCTTAAGCTGCATTCTGCCTCCACTGAGTGGGGTACAAGCTATTGGCCATAAGAGTAACTATTGGATATAAGTATAACTTTGAATTATTGGATAGAAGTTTCTTTGTCTCAATTGGAAGATTAACTTGGTTTTACACCTCCCTCATTTTAAATTCTGTTTCATTTTAGATGCCTTTAAAATGTATTGGGGTTCTTTTACATATACTTTGAAAATAAAAATAAAATTCTGCAAGCTTTGAAGCAGAAGGAGTCACCTTTAGGCCCTGGGGTCCTAAAATGTCATCAAGGAGGAGTGGCCATCTACCCTCATTTTGTGAGGAGGAATCTAACTACAGTGGTTGCGAAACTACATCTGCCAAAAAGATATGAAACAAAATGTGTCTGTCTTTGAATCAAGCTAGCTAGGATTCATAGGTGATCCCTGTCCCACGAACCCAGATGGTTTTCACAAACTCTCTTACTTTAAGGCTATTTGTTGTTTATCTTGAAAACTAACATGCTTTGTAGCTACATTGCTATGTAATATACAAAAATGTTTGTTTTGTCTTTGTGGAATTTTTGGCAGGTTAGGTGAAATGTACATTGCATTCTAACATAAGTTATATTGAATAATACATTTATTTTCTTTCTTCTTTTTGTGAAAGGTTTTCTGAGCTGGAAAGAGATTTTTGCCTTTAATTCTATCCCTCTCACAGAATATAAATTATAATAATATTATAGGTTTTTATGAATTATTATGCTGCTTATATTGCAATTAGTAAGAGCAAAAATGAGAACCACATCTCTTTAAAATCATTAAATTTGTCCGTTTGCTATCATAATTTCTTTTAAAAGTTCTAATATAGTATGTTTTGTTTAAATTAAAAAAAATCGATGTAATTTTGAGGTGTGCCTATTAACTCCAGGCTCTCTGACAAGATCTTAGATTTGATATTATGAAGAGGTTAACTTCCCACATGCTAGCATCTTCGTTCTGGTGTTCTGAATATTGGATTTGTGGAAATCGGTAACAGATTGTTTAATAAATTCCAGAACCTACTTTAGTACAGCCTAATGTGTTTTGATGTTCATCTGCTTATTGTCTGGCTTGTTTATATCCTGAAATAAATTCTCACCTAATTTGTTCTACAAATGGACTGGAAATGCAGTAAACATTCTAATAGATGCAGAGTCATGTAGGGTTTCCAAGTTTGAGTCCCAGAGTTTCTCTGGACATCCCTCCCAGCCTTCTATCTCCAAGGTTCCAACAGTAAAGAATTCACGGGTCATTTGACTGTAATAGCTTTTGTGTTTTCTAGTGTCCTAAGTGCACTTTGCATGACCCGAACTATAGCAAGAGTTTTTCTTCTTTCTTGTAATGATCTGGAGAATAATGACAAAAACCTGTCAGCAGTTGCAATAAGTTCCAAAATAGAAAAAAAAAAAATTCAAAGCAGATGAACCAAAGAGCTGAGGTTTTTGTATTTATTTTTTTAATAAAACTTACTTTCCCTAAAAAGAAAATTTAAAAAAAAAGAGCTCTTTGATTTGATTGTTGCTATGTGAAAAATGTCAACAGAGCCTAAATGAATTTTGAGACTAATTTTTTAAATCAATGTACAGTGTCAAAAGTAGTAATTTAATAAGTACAAATACATGCAAATGCATACACATATGCAAATTTCTAAGATTAAACAAAATGATAACCATTCTCTATAAAATCATTATCTAACTGTGCCATTCTTATATCCAGCAACGGGGTTCACGAAGTGAAAAAAGATTAAAATGAATTCAGAAATTAAGAAAAAAAATAAAAGGAAGCAAAATATTTTAACACGGCAGGTAGTGAAATCTCCGATTCTATTCTTCTGGGTTCATTTCAAATACCAGTGGCCCCTGTGCCCTTTATGGAGAGATAATGTTTGCCTTCCTCATGTAAAATTTCATGACAATAAAGACATCTCTAAACAGCTGCCTATTATTGGCCACAGATGACCAATATTAGGAAGGAGCTGTTAATCCTAATCAGAACAGACATTGCTATCTTTCTCATGCAAATGATTATTCCAACAGCACTTCGAGTCATAATTTAGGCAAGGATTGGTTCTGATTGTATGAGGTTGCTAGGAAACATCCTTCTCTGAATATGGATGAAAAGATACTTCTTCACAGTGCAATTTTTTTTCAGATGATGGGTATTAAATTTAGGATGATGTGTGAATTAAACATTTTCATAAAATTGTAGATAAGAGGTTTTGGTCCCTCGGAAGATGTAGGTATATAAAGAATTGCTGGCTTACCTTTTAATCTAACATTTCTGAATTTCAGTATTGAAGCAGTGAAATGTTCTCAACATTGCACTGTTTTGCTGTGCATCCACAAACGTGAAAGGATATTAATTAGCATGTTGTTAGAGTGTGCGGGATTTTAATAGCCTAACTGGAAGGGTGCCCACATGTCCCTGGAAAATTACAAGCAGCAATTCAGAAGCTATAACTGATAACCAGATGGATAAGTATGGAGTTAATGTTATTTCTTCTGGGACCGGAATGTCAAAATGAATATCTAATTAAGCTACTGAGCAACTTTTAGGAACACAAAGCCAAAGTAAATCAAGGAGCATTTTTAAGAACAGGAAAAAATTATCAGCGATTTTATCAGTAAAATTAAGAAACGGGCTGGTGTTCCCATCTTTGATTGTGTTCTTCCCCTCCTGAGTTGAGTGTGTGGATGTTCCACAGGCCTGGTACTCTGGTTGCAGCAAGGATGGAATGTAGACTAACATCCCTGTGTTTTGTCTGCCCCAGCTGCATTCACACACCCCAGCAGCAAAGCAGAATGCTGACCCACAGTTGGAGTTTACCACAACATGAGGAACTGTATTAAAGGGATGAAGCATTAGGAAGTTTATAATATATAATTGTTCATATGTAATATAATATTTATAATATCAGTATTGTAGAATGTAATTATATTGTTAGTTTTACCACATCTAACAACAGAATGTGAAATTATAGTTTATAGATTGTTTTCAAGTATAGCTAATTGTTTATCTGATATTTAAACATAATTTTCTATCTTGTATTTTATTCAAATTAGAGGAAACATTTTGGCTAGAGGAGATGATAATGCAATCATTAAAAGTGATAATTACATTATTCTATATAATTTTTCTTTTCATTTTCATTTACAAAATTAGTTCATGTTTAAAAGAAATATCAGAAAAAGCATAAGCAGTAAGTAATAATAAAGTAAAATAGTAAATATCAGAGAATATTCTTTATAATTTTATATATATTTAAGCAATTAAGTATATATGTCTAGCTCTATAACTATAAATGGAATAATGGTAGTTATTAATAAACTCAAAGTTTCTATTATGAAATTCTGTAACATATCTCTGTATGTCAGCAAACTTAGATATACTTAATGTATTTTTCAAGCCAGGTATTTTCTATAGGAAAACTCTTTAAAGTTGATTAAAATTGGATGTGTCACTGGAGTTGTGATTTTGACTTCTGTTGCTTCCCTGGTCCTTACAATTTTTATCTGAAAACTACAGAGGAAACAAGGTACAGTTAAAGTTATTTACAGCATTAAATAGTACACAATATTATGGAAGAGGGACAAACAATGGCCAAGGGAACTGTTGCACTAATCTATACTGTGGGCACTTCACATATTTTATAGTCTCCAGAAGAGGCAGCTTCTCCTGAGGGACTTGGTCCTGAGTGGGTAATTGATATGTCCTTATTACTAATCACAAAGCTACAAGTTGTCCAATAAATTTACAATATTTCTTGAGGTACCTTTAGGTAATCATGCGTTAGTGAATTTCGAGATGGTTGAGGGTGTCACGTGTCCTCTCCAATGTAAATATTACCTAAGATCATGCTTTGTCCAGTAATTCAATTGCTAGTCCTTGATTTTACAAGCTGTAGAGCACTGAGAAAGTGTGTGGCCCTGGTGTCCTCCAAGCCTACTGACATTTAACTAGCTATTTTTCAATAAGATAAAATTACACCACATAAGGCCAGCAACAGGAAGATATTTATCTGAACTTTGCTGTAAACACATTCATACATAAGAGGCATATTTTCATTTCCGCCCTCTTAAGGGCTATTGGTTTGTGTGTAACTAGAATTTTATTTGTACAATTTATTTTAGTGTTTATTTTGGCTCGGCCCATGTAATAAATTTTAATATGTAAGAAAGATAGATGAATAGATAAAAAATATGACTCTGTTCTATATTATAAGGAAATGAAAACTAAAACCGACATTAAGAAAGCACTTGTATATTGAATTAGACTGTGAGGACAGAGCTAGTATGGTCAGGAAAGAAATAACTCAAGTTGACTAGATTAACAGTTTTTGTGTCGATTTTTTTAAAATCCATCTTCTTGCCTTTTATGATGAGAATGCTGTTATATTAGTCATAGGAAGGGTACCTTTTATGCATGTACCTAAACACACACACACACACACACACACACACACACACACACTCAGTGAAATAAGACGAAGTTTAGAGCACTCTTTTTGTACCTGCTGTTTCTTTAAGAGATATTCTTATGACAACACTGAGAGCTTTCTTGGGTGCTGTGCTCTGAAATCCATCACTTAGTTTGTATTTCTCTTGTTCACATAAATCTCTAGCCCAGCATACCAGGAATCTCAACTAACCTGGACCCCAGAGATCTCTCATAAACTGAGCCACCAACCGGGCTGCACACACCAGCTAATAAGAGGCCCCCAACACATGTACAGCAGAGGTCTGACGGGTCTAGACTCAGTGAGAGAAGGTGCACCTAACTCTCAAGAGACTTGGGTCCCCAGGGATGGGGGAACTCTGGTGGGGTGAGGGTGGGGTGGGGGCAAACCTCTTGGAAACAAAGCACACAGGGGAGAGGTGTGGGATGTGGTAGAGTCATGGAGAGGACCAGGAGGCAGATAAAGGCTGGTCTGTAAAAAAAAAAAAAAAGATTAAGGAATTTAAAAATAAAAGTAAAACAAAGAAAATATGTGTAAATAAATGTTATTTGGTTATATTTTGACACAAATAACCTTTTGAATCTCGATTACCATATTGCATATATATTTAAAATTTGGAAGATTTTCCTCTAATCTGGAAAATATTTAAAATTATGAAACTTTTAACAATTTCATGGGGAAAAAGCAGTATTTTTATTTATTTTTTATATACTTTTTTGAGCATGAGTTGAATTTAATTGACATATTTTTGTCTATCCCTACTATGAACTGTTTACTGTGGAATACTACAGAGTTCCTCAGTAAACATTATTACACTTCTCTCTTTATATCAGCTTCCGTTAAGATGAGCAAACTGTTTTGTGCTTTCTAAAGACATCAGTGGTAGTTTATGCAATCATGTGCCTAGAACTTCTGTTTGCATGGTTCTCATTTGTGTCCTGTGCTGTCATAGTACCTGGCATTTGTCCTGGCTGATGCCTGGATTCTTTGGCAACTCACAGCAGGGAAGGAAGAAGCAAGCACAATGTTCTGATTGCAATTGGAATTTTGTACAGTATTGTTCCTGAGATCACTTCCAAGGACAATAGTAATATAGTAATCAGTAAATAATAAATGGTTTAAGAAGTAAAAATGACTTATATGTTCTATGGTCCCATGGTTTGGGACCTCTTAAAAAGGACAAAGAAATAGTCAGAGATAGATAGATAGATAGATAGATAGATAGATAGATAGATAGATAGATAGATAGATAGATAGATGGATGGATGGATGGATGGATGGATGGATGGATGGATGGATGGATGGATGGAAGGATGGATGGATGAATGGATAGATAGATGATATATATATATATAGATAGATAGATAGATAGATAGATAGATAGATAGATAGATAGATAGATAGATAGATGGATGGATGGATGGATTAGACTAAACAGAAGCAAGGAAAATATGCTGTGAGGAAGCAACTGCTCTGTGAATAGATTAGAATGGTAAGAATTACATTGGCAAGCAATGTGCAGAATTACTTGAGTTTCAACATTTTTGTCTTAGATTAGGACTTTCAATCTCTCAACTGTGGGGTGTAACTCTTTCAGCTTTATGATGAAGGTCAAACAGATACTTTTGCATCTGTGGGTCTCAAACATTTTGTTTGTTTGTTTGTTTGTTTGTGATGTTTGTTTTTGTTTTGATTTGTAGGTTCAGGTACTCAGAATTGCATGCAGGCACTTTATCCACTGCTCCATTTTCTCAGCCTAGATAAAGACCTTTCAAATAGAAATTTATGAAACAGTCCAGTTTGAATTGGAACTCATTTTATAAGACTAAATTCACATTTATGTCTTCTTTTTCCTGCTGTGATAGACCTTGAGTATTATATCAGAGCAGACTTGGTGAACAAATTAAAGGTATTTTCTCATTATTTAGAATTTAGCTATAGTCATCAAATAGACCTTATATCTTTGTAGCTAAAAGTGGTATACTAACTTTATAAAACCTAGTTAATTATGATGTTAGCATCTGCATAAGTCTAGTCTTGTGGTCTAACTTAGGAAATTAGATTGACAGCAATATAAAAGAAGCCTATGGCTCTCCATCCTGATCTGTTTAATAGATTTATTTATGAGGTAGTCTGATGATATTTATCAATGTTTGAGCATTCCTTTTTCTTTAGTGACCTAAAACAGTAAATACATATGAATATCTCTGCATTCTTTTAAAACTAACATACCTGAGAAGAATCTTTAATATCAATTACATATATTGATACTTATATATGATGGATGTGAATATAGTTATATATATATATATATATGTATATATATATATATATTTCTATATGAAGATTAATATTTTATTTATATAAAGGATTATGCTGGAGTTTAAATGGGAATTACATTAAATTTATAGAGTGATTTTAGTAGCATGATCATTTTTACACCATAATATTTGCCAATCCATGAACATAGACAACCGTTACATTTCCTAAGGTTTTCTTTAATTACTTTCTCAAGTGTTTTTAACTTTTAAATCTATACAACTCTTCAATTTGATTGGTTAGATTTATTCTAAGATTTTTGAGCCTGTGATGTAAGATGCCATATTCTACTCTGCTCTCAGTATATTTTTTTATTTGTATATAGGAAGGCTATTAGGTTTCTTTTGTTTTGTTTTCTGTTTTAGTTTTTTTGTTTGTTTGTTTGTTTTTTGCAACAGACTTATAGCAGCACTGGGAAATGAAAATAAAAGTAAGATTGGATAATAAAATTTCTCTTTATTCTCTTGTGATTCTTACATTTTGTTTTTTATTTTATGTGTGATTATTTTGTCTCAATATATGCTTGTCCAACATACATCTGTTACCCACTGAGGCCAGAAGACACTGGATCTTCTGGAACTAGGGTTATTGATAGCTGTAAGTACTGGAAAATGGTCTCAGATCCTGTTCATGAGCAAGCTTTCTTAACACTGAATATCTCTACAGCCCCTTCTTCTGAGACTAAAGGAAACCATGACTCAGATCACAATTCAACTAAAATCTTATAAGTTGGTATCAATGTTAGAATATGAAATGATTACCAGGAACAAAGTATGGAAGTGGTAATGTGAACTTTCAACATTCATGAGGCTTTGAATTTAGCTATTTCACAAAAGGAAACAAACAAATAAATTAAAAAAATATGTCATATAAATTACAAACTTATAACTGTGTGAAGAATTAACATACTGGGCTTATTGGTATTTATTATTTATTACATATCTACCTGCCAATTGTGTATTTATTTGTATTCAATTATATTACCCATTTATTAGTTTATATTAAATACACAAATGATTTTATTGTGATTTATGCATGCACATTAGGTACTTTTATCACCTTTCTCTCCCTACTACAGATAATTATCTTTATTCCTCCTTATGCCATTAATGCATTCTGATTTCTTTTCTCTTTTAATTTTATATATAAAAGCATCTGGTTTTCAGGCTACTTGTCATTTTGAGTTTTTTCTTCTCATAGTATCCTCTTTAGATGGTTTAGGCTCTTAAAAGGACTTTCTTGCAAAATAATAAGAATAAAGAAATGTTATTGAATCAAGGAAAAAGCTTATTCTACAAAACAAAACAATACAAAACAAAACAAAAAAAAAAAAAGATTAACGAAAGAGATAGTCTCCGACATGGAAATTACAGGGGATTGTTGTGCAGAACATACAAAGAAGTCAAAAAATTACCAATGATAGTCATATTCATAAAGATATAGATGGCTGCCTACTTTCTTCCAAAATCATGTTTATTAGGCTGAGGCTTGGTTGACATTTGCAACTAAGATTGCAAGTGGTCACCTATACTTCCCTGCTAAGAAGTCTCGTGTGACTGAACTGTATATTTGAGGAAGATGGTTGTTGCTGAATATCTACTTTGTGCCATGGAGTCTGAACTTTAGTGTTGGCTGGACACAGTATGATCATGTTATCAGGCTCCAATGAGAACTCTGGTCTCCACGTCCCTTACTAGCTGCTGCGCTTGGTAACAATCATCTATTGCTGCAGCTTATAATATGCTGGTGAGATTGCATAGATGCCAGGGAGGGGCAGCTCTGGCACCAATTTTTCCCAAATATATTGTGCCAAATTCTACTGAGAAATTTCATACTGTGCAAAGTTTTGTAACTATTAAAATTGCATATGTACATAGGTTTTATCCATTGACTCTGCTTTACTAAAATTTTTTATATTACTACGGACGTTTTAAGCTCATTATTTTTTTTCTTTAAATTACTATGTATTTTTGGTTACATGCCCTATTATATCAATTACAGATAACTTTTCTAGTTACATACTCAAAATTCAAATCGATCATTTTCTTTAGCAGGTAATTGGGAAATATTCTCTTGGTAGGTAACTTGATGATACTGATTGTCCAGTCTACAGACTGTGTTTATATCTGAGCTCTCAGACATATGGTATAGCCTTTAAATTTTTCTGAGAAACAATACTAAATGTGATAATAATGCATCATTCTGAAAATATTTCACTAAGCAAAGAATGCTAAAATTACATGACAGCTTAATGGGTTATTTAAAGCAAGTATCACTGAACCTTAAACTAGGGTGAAATATAGAAGGTCAGTAACCACCACCAACTATTACATCCGATCTTGAGTCACATCCTGAGTGGAATCATGCCTGTATTTATCTTTATAAAATATTTGCTTAGCATATGCCACTAATCCAGTTTAATTATAAACTATTGGGGTAAATGTTATTTTTATTTATTATAAAGACTTATTTATCTTATACTAAAACATTTGTGAGGTTTTACAATTATCTCATCATCATTTATTTTCATATTATTCACCTATGTTTTTTTCCAACATTTTTTTAATTTTATTGGTTATTTTATTTATTTACATTTCTTTTTTCTTACAACTTTATTCAAAGAAGAGAGATACATGTACAGATTTTAAAAAGGATTTTGGTAATAGTTTTAGAGGTTTAATAGCATGCATTGAAATCCCACTAGTTACCATAAGCATAAAGTACATGTAGAACAGAATGTAACATGGAAACAGAGTTTTCTTGGTGTGTATAAATGAAACATAAAGATCTTTGAATACCAAAAATTGCCACAAGGGTATATTCCTAGCTCTTGGATTATTAATGATTTAAGATCTAGGTGTATGAAACTCTGAGAGGGTGCTATATATTTATATTATTTTCCGAAAAAGTACTGAGACTTTCACTATTTGGCCCTTGTTATTCTTCAGCTTCATATGGTCTGCGAGTTGTTTCTGGGGTATTCAGAGCTTTCTGGGGCTAGTATCCAATTATCCGTGACTGCATATTATGATGTCTGCTTTTTTGTGACTGGGTTCATCTAAGTTTTTGATTACACTCATACACTCAACTATCATACGCAAACTTTTAAAGTTTATCAACTTTTTATTTTATTTAATATTTTTTTGCTAAAAGTTATGATGCTATTATGCTTTTGTGAGTTATTTTTACTTATTTAGCCAGATTATCCTTTTGAGGTATAATAATTAATCCAACAACAACTTAGTGTGTTATTGACATTCTTGAATTTGATTTTTCACAGACAAAATGGGACAGAATAGAAAAATTTATAAATGTAAAATATTCAGGAATAAACAACAGTGATGACATGATGAAATATAATCATTTTCAATATTTCAAGAAATTATAGGTACATAAAATTGTATAATTTTAAACTTGGACTAATAGTTAAGAAAATAATATTACCAATGAGAAAAAAAAATCAAGTAATACATTTTTATTAACCTGAAAAGGTATTTGAAACAAAAGTAAACAACAGAAGTGTACCTTTGTTTTGTCTATTTCTGACATCATAAATTTTTAAATAAGACATAATATTTATACACCTTAGGCTTCATTCTCAATGGACACGTTCATCTAAAACTGTTTTTCAGACTTTGATTTAAGATATATTTTGTTCCTGTGATCACAAGTTTAACATTTTTCCATATCAGTGAAACTTCATTGTGTTTGTTTTAAGGACTCCATTTTGCTCTTTTATTGTCATTTCTCCTAAAGTGCTGTTTCTTAAAGAAAAGTAAAATAATTTTAAATAAATGTCTTATGCAATCATTCCTAGAAGCAATATGATAGTACTTAAGAAATGTAGCCCGCACTGATCATTAAGTCTTAAAGCAATGATGGAGTCAGCATCAGCATTCATTAGACCCAAACTCCCCTTTATTGTCTTTTTATTCCGTTCCCTTCCTCACTCTCTGATGCTTAGTACCACTGATTGCTGTTTGACTTCGTTTCTTCAATGCCTTTCCTAGTTTATTCTTCTGTTAAAAATAATGGTGACTGATGCAAATCTTATTCACATGACAGTCTGTTTTCCAAGATGCCACTTTCTCTGAGCTGTGGACTTCATACCTCTATACCAACAAAAGAACTGCAGGGTTATTTGCTTGATCCATTGTGTATGTTGCATAGTGGTCATTTGCGGGACCACACTTATTATTTTCATGGAAGTTTCTTTTATGGCTTTTCTTAGGTACATTCTTCTCTCTGTCTCTACTATTCTATATATGTTCTAAATTTTATAAACTTAATAATTAAACTTCGACATACACATTTGTTGCAGAAAATGTTAATGAAATCACAGTCACCAACCATCAAAACGATTTCTGTAAACCTATATTTCAAACCCGTGATTGTAAGGAACTTGATGGAATCATCCTCCTTTCTGGACTGCTTTGCTGGGTAAGCGTCTGAGTGTAAATTCTGTAGAAAATATATACAACTATTATGCAGTTAATTATGCATAAAGTAAACATGTGCAACTACAAACAGCAAAATGCCACCTAATAATGGATAACTGGAGATTTATGGTATGCATGGCCAATCTGTAAGGGCTTTTATCCATGAATCTAAAATGAATGCAACATTACCTAAATGATCCAGAATGAAGGATTTAATACATTGCTTTACCCTCATTGCTACTTATTTCTTGTCAGCAGATTTTTCATTTTGCCATAATTTATTGTACATAAACACTATGCAAATATCTGGGTCATATTTAAAAACATATGGCTTGTTTGGGTGATTACTGGTTAGGCATTTTGTTATAAATTATTTGTTAAGCAAATCACTTTCTTAATTATACAGGTTAACATATAATCACTGTGCCCACGTGTACTTGTTAAAAAAGCTCCAATAAGTAAGCATATTGTGCATAATATAAAGATTATGTCCTTATATTGTTCCCTGGATGTGAAGCATGTTCTTAATGATTATTTTTGTCAATGCGAATCAATTTATTTTAAAACTAGCACTTCGAGTTTTATACTTTTTGTTAGTGTGTGCATTTTAATATAAAATTTGTCATCTAATATGATATCTCACTTGGTAGATTTTTATCTTTTTTCCCAAAACAATGATAAGTGAAGAACAACTAAGTAGGTTCAGATAAAATCAGGTATTATTAGCATGTATAATTTATTCTTATAAGCTTTTTTTCTGAGAAGTTAATGTGACTAAGAAAAACTGCCAGATACAGAACAAATAAAGGAACCATGAAGAGTAAATATCAGTGCAAAGAAGAAACAAATAAAAATAAATGTAATAAAAGTCAAATTAATTCTAAAGATGCATAGTGTAAGCTTTTGATATCTGGAGAACCAAGTTGGTGGGAAAAGTTTTATCAGTTAAAATAGACATAGTAAAAAAAAAAATGTCCAGTGATTATTGTTTCAAAGCATCCAGGCTTCAAGGAATCACATCTATTCCTGGATTTAAACTATAGGAATACAAACCATGTATGTCTTTAGAAAAAAGTATTCTAAAAAAATAAATGCTGCCAAATGGAACTATCAGGACAGGTTCCCTAATTTTAAGGACTACATTGCTCAGGTATCATATGTGCTTGATCAAAAGGGCTTATTGTTGTAAGAGGTATATGGAAATTCTCAACTTTATGCTCAGTTTTTGTGTGAATATTAGATAGATTTACATGATTATTTATTTAGTACCTAAACAATTGTTTCATAAGTGATTCTCATGAGAGATAATAGTCTGATCTACATTTAGAGTTTCGGTATAGTCAGTACGATGCCATGGGCACCAGAGTTGGGTTGTTTCCTGGCCAGAATAGAAGAGTGACAGGAACTCAGTAAAACCAGTGCTATTCTGTTATGTTGTATCAGAGAATGTCGTGTTCAGTTGTTTCTGTAAACTTTCATAGACATCAAATGTGAGGCCAAGTATCCTCATATATATTTAAGTGAGATATAACTTATTTAGCTATCCACCAACTATAGATTATTTTTAGTGGATTTGGCTTGGAGTTGTTTGATTGAGAGAAACCCATAGGTAAAACATATATATGTACAAAATATATATATTGTACAAACCTTTCATCCCAATCTAGTGTTTCTACCCTGCCTTTGATCATTGAGTTCCCAAATAAAAGACATGCAACTGTTTTTATTGGATATTTTCTTTACATACATTTCACATGTTATCCCCCTTTCCAGATTTCACCCCTGAAATCCCCACATTCCATCCCTCTTACCCCTGCCTCTATGAGAGTGCTTCCCCACACACCCACCCACTCCCTCCCACCTCCCAGCCCTGGCATTCCCCTACACTATGGTATTGAGCCTTCATAGGGCCAAGGGTGTCTCCTCTCATTGATTAAACTTTTATGATTTACAATCAGCACTATATTTGGTCACATATCCACCCATGACGCTATTAAAATCGATTTCCTATCGATAACTAGAATCATTGTTATTTACTAGGTTTCATCTGGGCTGCTCTAATCAGTGAGCTCTCAAGGCCATGCTTTCTAATCTCCCAACCTTGTCTCTTCTGACCTGTAATTTTAGGAGATAGTACAAGTTGGGAGAGAAATTGATTTAGATTCAGAACTCTGAACTCACCAGGATAGGATAAATAAGAGAATACTTTCTTGTGAGTTGCCAAATAGGGATTTTTTAAAATGTAACTTTTATTTAATAATTTAAAATTGTTTATAGGGTATGTTTATTATTATAAGAGATAAAGCCTTTTTTATTTAGCAAAAAAAAATTCTTTGAAGTTTGGTCTGTTGTTTTGTATTGTAATGTTAAATTCAATATCTGAAGGTCTAGACATAAGCTACTTCTCATGTTTTCAAGATTTTGTTGTGCAAACCAACCTTGTGACTTGATTTAAAACTATTGGTTATAAAATTGACTATAGTCAGTTACTGGAGAGATCAGAGATAGGTGGATTTGAAGTGACATTGTTAGAGTAGAGAAGGAGGAGGAAGCTGCCCTGAAGGGAGATAAGAGATGGCCAGAAATAACAGCAAGAATAACAGTGGTACACTGCTGGAGAGATTCCAGCAATTGGAAGGACAAGCTGACAAGAGCCTAATAAAGCTGTCTCCTGAAAGTCTCTGCCAAAGCCTGACAAATACAGAGATGGATGCTGTCAACCAACCATTGGACTAAAAACTGGGTCCCCAATGAAGGAGTTACAATAAGAACTGAAGGAGATGAAGGGGTTTTCAACCACATAGGAAGAAGAACAATATCAACCAAGCAGACTCTCCAGAGCTCCCAGAGACTAAACCACCAACAGAAGGGTATACATGGAGGGACTCATGGCTCCAGTCCCTATATGTAACAGAAGATGGCCTAATGGGGCATCAGTGGGAAGAGAGGCCCTTGGTCCTTTGAAGGCTTGATGCCCCAGTGAAAGGGAATGCCAGGGCAAGGAGGTGGGAGGGAGTGGTTTGGTGGGTGGGTAGGTGGGAAGAATTCATTTCATAGAGGCAGGGAGAGGGGAGTTGGAATAAAAGGATTTCAGAGGGGAAATCGGGAAAGAGAAAAGCATTTGAAATATAAGTAAAGAAAATATACAATTAACAAAAAAAGAGGTTATTCCCTTTGTCGCCTCACCAGTAAGTGTCTAAGTCAAGGAAAACAAGCATTGACTGAGTCTCAGTTATTTGTAAGCTAGTCGGCGATGAGATGAAATTGGTTGTACTACATTTCAGTGCACCTTATGTAGGGCATAGGACCGAACTATCTGAGACAAGTTACCGGGTAGAAAGGCAATGCCCTCCAAAATACACACAGGTTTGTAGCTACTGCTGCGTGGGAGCAGCTGGACTACAGTGTGGGGGAAGGCTTCCTACTTGCATGGCTTCTGACAGAAACATGGGGTGTGCTTCTCTAAGAGTTGATTGCTGCTCTGTATAGCCAGCACTCTACTTGCTGGAAAGCAGTGCCTGTGCTGGGCCCTAGGAGGAAGAACCACAGGCTAGGTTGTTTCCACTGAGACCCCTAGCCTGATGCCTGGTGAAAAAATGCTGGTGCAACTCAATATGGCAGACCACATGGTCCAAAGACAACTGGGGAATGCACACTAAAGCTTCATAGAAGCACGGTGAGTCGGGGAGGCCTAGTAATAGTGGCAAAGAGCCCTGAACGAGCTGAGCAGCCAGGGCTGGCCTCATTCAGAAGTCCCAAGAGGGTAAACTTGATGCTGACCTAAGTTTGAAGTACTATGAAATAGAAGGGAAGCTAAATATAAAAAAAAATCATGCATAGAAATACTTAAGTTAAATATAAAAAAAAAAAAAAAAGACCTTAGGGAGAAGTTTTGAAATTTAGAAGAAAAATGTTTTCGGTATTTGGGATGGAGAGAAGCCCAATGACACAGTGTCTGGATTCTAGATTCTATATGATCGTGCTTGACTTACATATCAACAAACACATGGCGGTTATGTCAATGATTAGAATTTTGTATGTCTTCTTTGGGAGAGGTGACAATCAGGTAGACTTGGAATTAGAAGAGACTGAGAAATTAGACAATAGATTAGAGACCATAAAACAGATGTAGAGAGAATCTTTATATCAAATAGGAAACCCTCAAATTAATCCAATCTGAAAGTTACAATTACATAAAAAAAGTAGTTACAGATATGGAGTTTCCACAGGAGTTTGAGAAATTAGAATGGCAACCCACAGAGATATAATGTATTGAACTAAGAATAACATTTGTTTACTGACGCTACCATAAAGCAAGACCACACAATGGACTGTGTGTTTTATTTTATAGAGTTTAGAAAATTGAGATGTGTCTGCATGTTGATACATCCCACAACTGATTCATATTTTGAGTTCCAATGGACTTCTTCCTTTAGTTCTGAGGGGGACGATTCTGAGATTGCACATTGATTAGAGATGATGCCTATCTTGGATATGCCTTTACAGATTGAAACTGATAATGCTCAGACATGCGTTCATTAAAATACAACAATACTGAAAACATTATGGCACAATGCCTATAGTGAATATAGATTAAAATCCCACAGGTCATTCAATTAAAAAAAAAAAAAAAAAAAAAAAAAAAAAAAAAAAGACCTAACAGGAAATGGTCATAGAACAGAAGGAGGATATGATATCTCTAAAAGATGGATCAAAATGTACATTGTTTATTTTAAAAGATTTTAAAGTCAGTGAGACAAATAAGACAACTGCTCAGATACACTAACTTTTTAAAAAGAACTGCTGAATTATATCAGTCCATAAAAGTCCTAATTCCAAATTGAAAGAAAGAAAATATGTTACGTTGGAGAGGAGATTTTACATTTGTTCTAAGCAGGAAAAGAAAAACTCTATCTTCCATACAAATTATTGAAAATCAGATATGACAGAGGATGACTCCCTGAAGATCTTGGCTACAGACAAAAATGAGTGAAATTGACATGTTCAACAAGATTGGTAATATATGCACTAATCCTGATGCTTGTGAAAAGGTTTTGATACTGCCTGAGAATTATTTTAACAAAGTTATTTTAAAAAACAAAGAAAAATGTACAAATTTTAAGCATTTTTGCATAAAAATATACGAATACATTTTTGCCAGTGCTTGGGTTTTTTTAAAGGTTTGATACTGTGCATTAAGATTACTCGTTACCATGAGCATAAAGTACATATAAGACAAGATGTAACCTGGAATTAGTCAAAGTTTTCTTGGTGTAAGATTTAGTATAATGGTTTGTCATTTTTGTTTTTTGTTTTTTTTTTTTTTTTTTTTTTTTTTTTTTTTTCTTGAACTTCATATAGTCTGTGAGTTGTTTCTGGGGTTTTCAGAGCTTTCTGGGGTTAGTATCCAATTATCAGTGACTGCATATTATGTCTGTTCTTTTGTGACTGGATTACCTCACTCAGGATGCATCCATTTTCTTAAGAATTTCATAAAGTCATGTTTCTGATAGCTGAGTAGTACTCCATTGTGTAAATATACCACAATTTTTGTATCCATTCATCTACTGAAGGACATCTGGGTCTTTTCCAGCTTCTGGCTATTATAAATAGGGCTGCTATGAACATTGTGGTGCATGTATCTTTGTTGTATGTTGGAGGGTCTCTGGCATATATGCCCAGAAGTGGAAAAACTGGGTCTTCAGGTAGTATTATGTCCAGAGGAACCGCCAGACTTATTTCCAGAGTGCTTGTACCAGTTTACAACCCCACCAACAGTGGAGATGTGTTCCTCTTTCTCCACATCTTAAAAAAAAGTCTTTACATAGACAATGGATCTTGTTGACTGCAAAGTCCTCAACACTTTTTATACCATCCTGTTAAATGGAATCGATAAAAATTTATATTACACTTTTTAAAGGAAAGACAGATGTCTTTCATCCGTTCAAATAAGGATCAGAAAATTAGCCTAAATTGGTCTTTACATGCCGCACATTCCACACACATATGCATTTATAAAACTATGTATCACATGTAAGGTTTGTATATTGCAGAACTGAGAAATAGGAGGGCAGCATATGATTCTGAGATGAGATGTGGTTCCAGCTCTCTCCATGATCCTACCTCAACTGCATCAAAGCTGTTTCCTCTAACAACTTGCTTCTGGGACATTCCAGAACAGCTAGTTCACTTGGTTTGGCTTTGAGACTGTTCCAATCAGGAATGTACTTATGCCTGCAAGTTCTCGGCATACAGAGACTAGACAATGAATGCTACAGATCACTTTCTTAAGACAAAGCATTGTTTTGGTTTCTTGGGCCTACAAAAAAGGAAGTGTTCACCCTAAATCAGCAGTAAACAATGAACAAAATACTGTCTTCCCAGCCCCTTATTTTGGGTAAATGGTTTGGTCATTTTATGAATTATAGATATGCTGACATTTTAAGAGACGGTTACAAATAACTATGGTTTTGGACAGGGAGGAAACACAATAGAAAGTTTAGACTCAGAGATTTCTTTCTTTCCTAAGGTAAGGGAAAGGAGGGTGAAAATGTGTTATATAAAATTATTATAAGAAATTAGACAAATGGCATAAATTATTAGAACTCACTTTTTTAAAAAAAAGCAGTATGTAGCCATAATATTACATTGAAATAAAATTTTGTTATATTGGTATATAATTTTGTATATTAGTACAGGTTTAAGGTTTTCATGGTATAAGTCTTTGTATTTAATATTTATTTTTCACAACACATTTCTCCTTTTAGATAGACATTGTGCCCAACTCATTAAAAAGTACAGGTTTAATCCTAGTCATTTTAATAGCTGCTATTAAAACTATTTAGTATAATTAGTAATACAAGTTAACATTCAGTCAATCAGACTCATGGTCTTGTCAGATTCTAGTCTGTATTATCAGATAAATACCCCTCTTGAGTTGTATACACATAAATATACATCCTGGGTCAATAATAGTATCAGGGACAGGCAACATTTGCTTGTTCACATATTCTATATATAAAGAGATGGTCTTCAAAAGTGTCTGAGTTCCACATAATATGGCATTTAAAGTCATTTTATTGGTAAAGGGTATTTTGATGATAAGACAGATTTACTCCTGGCAATACCCGCATTCTATTTCAAAGAAGATAAAGTTCATCATTAACCTCTTTATGGAGTTGCTTCAATTGTTACCAGCTAGTCACTAGAAAGAAATGTCCTAACTTTATTTGCAGACAGATTACTGCCCAAAAAGAACAAATAGACCTAGAATAGAATTGCTAAGATCTGCCATGACAGGGTAAGCTAGTTCTTCATAATTTCTGCTTCACTTAAGGTCTGTCAGATGATCTGGACCAGAAGGCTGAGGATGGATACTCCAGTATCGTAAGGAATACTGGTGACTGTCCAGGCAGTAAGTTATCTCTATCATTTCAATGATTTTGTGAAGCTGTGTCCCTGTACTTCCTGCATACTCAAATACTATGTATTTCTTCTCAAATCTTTGATAGGCTTAAAGACTAGATTGTGTATCTCACAATTGAACTTAAGTGACTTAGTATTCAAGATGTTCTATGTCTACAAAAATGTTTTAGAAATATGTGTGTGTGCCTGTGTGTGTGTGTGTATGTGTGTGTTAAGATAATAAATTGTTTAGATACAAAACTCAAAACTCATCAGGATAAGATAGAACACTTTATCTAAATTGACAAATATAAATGGACTTGATATTCTGAATGTATATCAGACCTTTCAGTGTTCACAATTGTTTCATAATTTTTATATTTGAAACAAAAATTCCTTTTATTGAAACAACATGGAGAATTGTAGAGAGAATATCTTGTGAATTGAATGGGTACACACTCTGTCAATTAAAATGCCTATGGCTTATGGTTTAGAAAGGAAATAGAGGATATTTGGGAAGGGAAAGAATTCTGGGAGAGAGAAAGCAGGAGAGTCACTGAAAAGAGGAGGCAAGATGGACACATAATAGCTAAGAACAGGTACCCAGCCATTTGGCAGAATATAAGTTAAAATAATTGGGATATTTTACTTATGTTGTGGTCTAAATTAAACCTCGCTATATGGCGAAGGTCTTCGTAAATATTTTTGAGTCTGAGTCTTATTTGTGGGAGCATAGGGATGGAAGGAAAAACAAATTCTAACTGCAACACATAGACAAAAGGAATAAAAGAGAAATATTTGGATGAGATCCATTAATTATGGAAAACAGTTCACGTTACAAGATAATAGGCAGTATATATTATCTTATAACAAAACTTTAGTGTTATTACATAAAATCAAGATTTTTATCTTATTTATTTTGAGAAAGTTGTTTAAGCACAAGGAAAAAAATAGCTTTCTATAAGGGAAATTTTGGAAACTGTAACTCTGAGCCCTTTTACCTTTTATAAAAATGTTTACAAAATCACTTTCAAAAGAAGAAAAGACTAACAACCAATTCAACTCCACATACTATTGACATTTCTGTTACCCTGTAAGGTATAACTAGAATAGCTAGAATACCAGTGTTTTGGAGGCAAATGTGAAATAAATCAACATATTTTTACAATTCTCTATCTAGGCAATACATGTCTAGATACTATAATGTTTATATCTAGAAGTTTTATTTGCTCTTTTCTATATCTTCTAATCCTACAACTTTGGAACATATCAGCATAGCTATATTTAATATCTCCTGTATTTTAGTTTGGCTGTCAGTTCCTGATCAGGTTTGATTGATTTTTCTCATTATTATGGGACATGCCTCTTTCCAAACCTGATACTGTTTGGTAGAATACGACCATGTGATCTGTTCATGTCTTATTGCATAGAATTTGATCGACTAGGGAGAACTTTCTATTGTAACTAATGATCCGTCATTTGGAATTTCAGTTTAATACACAACTAATATTCCATATGCCATGTTCTCCGTAATGTCTCGTATGGCTTTTTCCGTGTTCTTGAGTGTTTCCTTATTGTTGGTAATGACCATACCTCTAACTGAAGTGCACTGATCAGTCTAATGTACAATACAAAAGCAAATGTCTGCATTTATTAGCCTCTCCTAGTGCTGCTTTCTTCTTAACTGCATTGTATGATGCAGATTCATCTTCATGTACAAACAGCTCCAGCCATCTAACTCAGAAGGTTTGTTAGATCCATGTGCCTTCAACTGCAGGCTGGGTTTAACTTTTTCTTTAATCATGTTGAACCTTCACCAGTCCAGGTCCAGTGTTTCCATCATATTTTCATTCTGGTATTTGTGGCTTTTTGGAAAATAGTTGTTGAATAACTCAGTAATCCTAAGGTTTGGAGGAGACTGAGGGTTGATCTGTGGGAAGTGAAGAATGAAACTTGATGGTACCAATTTCACAGACACTGGATCAAAACTTGCAGAGTTTGTTTTCATGATTGAATTCTCTTATGTACTTAAACATAGCAAAATTTTGGGAAAATATTTATATTCAGTAACAAAGTATCAACATATTCGTGGTCTTTACAAAAAGAATGAGTTCTATTATCTGATGCCTTAAACAGGGCTTAAGGCAAGGCCTAATGAGGAAGCACACTTCTCTGTCGTAATGTGCTTAAGAATAGATTCTGTTGGTTGAGAAGGCAAATTAAATAGAATCTGTTCAAGAGGATGAGTCCCAGTCACAAAAAGACAAAGCCCAAGATAAGGGCCTGAGAAATTCTTAGGATTTGGGGAAAATTCAGGTAGAGGCTGAAGATCCTTCTATTACAAAGGATCACCAAGTTGTTTGACTAGTTTCACTCCAGTAGTACAGCAAACATTCACATTTTTTCCACTAAAGAAAATAGGCACTAGTGATTTTAAAATCTGGTCTCTCTAGTCCTTACTCTAATCTGTGTTTCCTGTAAGTAGTGGTTTTGTGTGTTTACTAATAACAGGGTAAAAAATAAATCCAGTACCTTTTGTAAAGGAAAGAAATTATTAATTTAATAATTTAAAACATGTTATTGTAAGATTCAAAATGAGTCTCACCTATCGGAAGACTCCCTTCCGATAAGAGAATGGGGTTCAATGCAAATGCAAGAGGTTCTTTTTCAGTGCATCAGGGTCTACCCTCAAGCAGCCCCTCGTGACTGGAAGGTGATCCTGAATGGCTATAACAAGCAGTTTTTATACTCTTTAGAGGTACATGTCACATGAGCAAGGTTATACTTTAAACTTATTGACTAAGCATATTGACCTTCGAATCTATTGGCTGGCAAGCATATGACATGTATTCAAACTCTATCTGTGACCAGAGGATCATGTGATTATCAGTCAGTACAGTTTGTGGTTTCTCAAGAATGTTCCTACTTCTTCCACGAACTGTGAGTGGAGAATAGAACTTGGCCTAGCTTTGTACAAAGGTGGGAAGTTGGTACTTGGCTTGTCTTGACCTGAGGAGGTAGGTGTAAAACTCCTGAAAGCCCACAGGGTCCTTCAGTATTAAATTAATGAATCCTAGTAAATTTAAACATGGTTGTTATCTGGTAAGATTAATGGTTATCTAAAACTATTGCTTTGAAAATTTTCTGCACAATGTAAATTTTTAATTTTTTTAGAAAGCAGTTTATTTTTTTACCCATTAGCAAAAACATATTGTGTCATTAAAAAATAACATATGCACCTTTATGCTGTCACCATTTCTTTAAAACAAAATGTTAAAAATTTGAATTTATATACTTTTCCTCATATCTCTTATATGATCTTAAACTTTGAAATCACTTACTTCAGTTGATTTATTTAAATAGCACATTATAGCTTCTTTTTTCCCTTTATGTCATGGAAGGTTTTGCCTTTTAAATATCATGTTATTACTATTAATGTGTAAGTATTTTATAGTATGTTTATTCTAGAATTCAGATATTAAGTTTGTTGTCCCTTCAAGGGCTATAACAAATCAAGTAATATCTGAATTAAATGTATAAATATAGCCATAGCATCCACTCGGATGTACAGTTTAATTTACCATATTTTTAACTTTTGTATAATAATAAGCTAGTAACTAAAATAGACTTTCTCTTTCTACAGAAGGAATAAAGCAGAAGGATGAAGAGAAAACATAGAGCATTCGGCTATGTAATTTCTTTTAATTTCACAACATATGTGTGTATTACATTTAAATTATTTTGAGAAACAAGTTATGTTGCTGTCATCCGCAGAGCCACCAAACGAGAGATTCACCACATTTCAGAAATTTTTATTTTATCAATAAAGTTTTCTAAGCCAGCTGGTAATAATAATCCTTGCAAACTATTTAAAAATGTAGTATAGTGTTGACAGCAAAACTATGACAGGATAAGTAATATATATATATATATAAAATTTTATAGTATTAACATCTTAAATACTATCTTCTCAAAGATACCAAGGCTAACTCAGGATGTTTTTAAAAAATGTAGTAAAACAAGATCTGAGACCACAGTGTCTCCCTTGAGTTTTGCATTTTCAGTGAATGTCTATATGCTCATTGTTGTGGGTGTCTTAGTTTTTCTTCCTCTTTAGGTGAACAATCATTTACCTGTACCTGATAGGAAGAGTTTATATTTCACAGTAATTATATCAAATATGTTCAAATTTTTAATTTTTTTTTCATTTTTGTTCTCATACTGTTGAAGTTGTTCACACTTCACTCACAAGTAGTCCTTCCTTTCCATTACAAAGAAATAGGCAAAGAGAGCAGACATCCAATTAACCACTCTCCTGACACACATTTCTCTTCGGAAAGATATTTCAGCTCTGAGAAGCACTAAAGCCTGACCCTCCCATGACATTTTGCTATGAAACACTCAGATGGATTGCATTAAGGACATTAATTTCTCTGCTACTCTCTTGAAATAGCATTTATGAATGTCTAATATTGCAAATACTGTGAAGAGGCCTGGACATATTATAACTTAACTGTGCTTTTTAGTCTACCTGTTCTATCTTATCTTGCAGAATATATAGTAAAAAAAATCTTGTAGGTATAATAATGTTAGTAATCTCATATTTCAGGAGGGCAAAGAAGTATATAAAGGCAGTGGAACGTGTTTTCAGCATTTTCTAGTTTAAATATTTTTCTGGCACCTAGTGTTTAGTGGGTTGTTAATAAATAATTAGTATAGTTGATTGAATGAGAGTGACTCCCATTGTCCCATATATTTGAACTTGATCCTAGTTAGTAGAACTGTTTAGGTCTTACTAGAGGGTAGACTTTGAGATTTTTAAAAGCCTATGCAATTCAATTATTTATATATAAAATAAGCTTTCAGCTTTTGCTACAATATCTTGTCTGCATGTCTGGTATCATGTTCCCTACCATAAGAGTCATGGACTCCCTGTCCTTTGGAACCATGAGTTTCAGATTAAATACTATGTTTAGAGGTTATCTTCATTATAATATTTTTTCATATTAATAGAAATGTAGCTGAGATAATAAGGTGTAGATTTTTTTCTACAAATTTGTTCATCACCCTGCTGAATCCATGAAATATCTTTCCATGTTTTCTCTGTTTTATTATTAGTCAGCACTGTTGTGTGCTAAGACTTCTTTCTCTGTAAATCTTTTCAAGTCCTACCTTGTGTTCCTCTTGAAACTCCTTCTATTATTATGTCTAGCCAAATTGTACAGCAGAGTTTTTTTCAACAACTTACAAATATATGTTCAATAGACATTGGGTGCCTGGTAACCAAATATCTTCACTGCCTGGCCCCAGGAACCCAGAGGCAACTGACAGCCTCCAAGATGAGACACATTTTCCACTCTTGCCTGGAGTCACCTATCCTCCCCTTTAAAAGGATACATACTTTAATGGCTGGTTTTCTGTCAACTTGACACAAGCTGGAGTTATTACAGAAAGGAGCCTTAGTTGAGAAAATGCCTCCGTGAAATCCAGCTGTAAGGCATTTTCTCAAATAGTGATCAAGAGGGGAGGGTACAGCCCATTGTGGGTGGTGCCATCCCTGGGCTGGTGGTCCTGGGTTTTATAAGAAAGAAGGCTGAGCAAGCCAAGGGGAAGCAAGCCAGTAAGGAACATCCCTCCATGGCCTCTGCATCAGCTCATGCTTCCTGACCTGCTTGAGTTCCAGTACTGACTTCCTCTGGTGATGAAAAGCAATGTGGAAGTGTAAGCTGAATAAACCCTTTCCTCCCCAACTTGCTTCTTGGTCATGATGTTTTGTGCAGGAATAGAAACCCCGACTAAGACACATCCCTATTTAAAAGTAAATCCTTCCCCTTGCAACGCTCACTTTTCGCCACCCATGGCCAGAGGAAGCCTCAGTTTTCCCTTTCCCACATGAAAAACTGTTGTATAGTGTGGCTTTATGAAATCTGTTGCTTAGATCATAATATTGGTGACATAAATATTAATGAAATGTTAATATTTGTATTCAGTGCCTGTACAGGAGGATAATGTGAATACATATAGCTCATTCTTGCTTTTACAAATTATTTCCATACAGAGTAAAAATTAGAGAAAAGAAGCTAAAAAGGAGTAAAAAGCAGAGTACTTTGAATTAAGAAAGCAGTTTAATTGATAGAATAACACTAAGAAATGCTACATAAGGAAGTGCAACTTAAATTTATGAAGCTGCTTCAGAAATGGACAGTGACTAGATCATTTTATATAATAAAAATGCAGTTCAAAGCACAACTTTATCAAGCATTCATTGGGAAAAATAATCAGTTTTTAAGATATGTAGACTTTGAACAGTAAGAGATAAAAAGGTAATATTTGGGTCATTTGCAAAGAAATAGTGAATAAAAAGCTGGGAAATTCACACCTAAATTAATTTTGAGACAATCTTAATGGTCATAAGGAACAACTGTGAAGGTACCATGGCACATGTTTCAGTAAAATTATTAGTAAGAAAATAAAATAAATACTAAGGCCCCAAATGTAAATATTTCCAGAGGAATCTTTGACATAATTAGCATAATTTCTAATGATCTTACAAATCTCCAGAAATTATTCATTAACTTAAACAATCACTCCAAGAGAGCTCTAACAACAAGTGATGGGAATGAAAGAAAATGATTGCATGGGATAAAATGTTATAAACGTAATTATTTCACTTGGCTGCCCAACAGCAGTATTATTAGCATGGGAGTTTCAGATATGCAAAGAGACCAACAAATGGAAGGCTATAAAATCAGAGAAAAAATGACTTCTGCTATTAAGATATGCTATATTAGCTTACAGTTTGTGACAAAACTTGATCTTCAGAGCTGGTATGAAATTTCACATGTCAAAGTCCTTGCATCTCATCAAAGAAACTCCAGAAAATCATAACCAACTAAAACATAGGCATGTAGAGCTCAGTCTCAAAGAGTACATGTACAATGGAACACTAAGGCTTAGGGATTATTTTAAGGAATCAGGGTAGTAAGATGTGCGAGCCAGAGGATCAGAAGACTTGATGGGAGAACATTTCTCTTAGATCTGTAAGAAGCAATACACATAAAGTATCATCAACATGATTCCGCAAACATGAGGTGAAAGGACAACAATAATAAACATGCTAACATGTCTAGGGGGAAGAACAAGAGCTTTAAGAGAACACAATGAGAAGCAAGCAACTAAGGAATGGGGAGAGAGGAATAAATCATCTTTTCTGGGAAAAGCACACCAATTCACTATATAATACCAAATAGTCAAATCCTGCAAACATGCATACAATAACATTGTACAGACCAAACAGGTTGCAAAAAACAGCAAATAAGAAAAAGTTGCAGTGAATTTGAAAAATGATAAGAATGGGTATATGGTGGGAAAAGGGTAGGCAGGGGGAAGTGACTGAATTGCACTCTTAAATCATTAAGAACAATTTTAATTTTAATAAGTTTAACTCTGATTCTTATTTAAAACAATCTTCAAATTAAACTTGTTTTCAGCACATACTTGCCCTCTCATACGTCCCTCCATATCTCCCCATCTCTACTCACCTCAACTTTAAGTTCTTTATCAAAATACAAAAAAAAAAAAAAACTCAATATAACAACAAACCCTCCCAAACCAAGAAGCAAAATAGAAACAAACCAAAAACAAAAGAAAAACAAAGAAAATATCTAACTGTGACCAAATATAGAATAATAAAAAGAAAAACAAAGAAACAAGCTTTAGAAAATGAGTAGCCCATTTATATGTTAGTCAACTACTGAATCCGAAGGCCTGCCCTACAATGGCTGAAATACCCAGTGTCGTTCTATTGGAGAAACCTGATTTTCTCTCAATGGAGGATTAAGTTACAGTTTAGTTATTGACCCCTACCATGCTGTCTAGTTTTCTTTTCATCATTTGTTTCATTCATTCTTTTCATTATTTGTTTCATTCATTAATATATGTCAACATAATTATAAGATAATGAAAAAATGATTATGTAAACCAACATAAGGAAAAGAGGTCAAGATAAGTCACTGGAATCAGAGCCCCACGTGTTTTCACAGTCAGACACTTCATAAAACACTAAACTGAAGACTGCAATATGAGCACAAAGGGCCGGGTCAGAACTCTACAGGCCCCGTACTTGCTCTTTTAGTTCTTATGAAACTCACTTACATAAGAGTGTTGTTCATGTTCGTTGCATTAAGTACAGTGTCACCCTAGGACTACTCTCTGACCCCGATGGTCTCTCTGCTTCCATGGCTTGCCCCACGGCGAGGCCACCTATTATGCAGCTCTGTTGCTGCTGACTCTGCTCAGTCATAATTCCTAGTAACCTGTTAAAATCAAAACTGTGGAGGCTTGTGATTTGTCAGTGGGATTTATATCAGTAAATTCTTACCAACAAAATGTCCACACAATAAACTCAGAGCCAGTTGATATTGATATAAACTGTCCACATAGATAAGACAAATGGTCCTGTCCTTTTCCATCCTTATGAGATACCCATAGCTACCTGTGGCCACTTAAAGCCACACAGATCTGGGTCATTCTTCTTCTCCTCCATTTTCTTTCCTTCTCCTTTTCTCCCATCTCTCAGAAACTCTGCATCTGCCTTCCTTTTCTACTGTTCAATCGCAGATTCTAGCCTTTCCTTTACTAGCCCTCACATGCTTACAGACAGCAATCTACCCATGTTGATTTAGAAGGCTTTGTTTTCTTGGTGTCTTTTATACTCTCACGATCTTTCCACATTCTCTTCCAAGTTGTTCCCTAAGCTTTGAGGGGAGGGATTTATTGGAGATATCCCATTTGCGGCTGAAAGTTCCACTCTCACTCTCTGTGTAGCTTCTGGATATAGGTCTCCATGTCTCTAATATAGCTTCCAATCTTCTGAAGGAGAAGGCTTCTGTGATGACAGTTAAATGGTGCACTTATCTATGAGTGTAGCAGAATACCATTAGGAGTTGCTTCATCCCTGCATTTTTAAAGAGACTCATGGGACTCTGGCATGTCTAACCTTAGGTTCTTGATTACCCAAGCAGTGTTAAGTATGCACTCCATCTCATGGGGTCAGTGATTAGCTGGTTACTTCCATAAGCTTTGTGCCACTTGCCCTCAAACGGCCTCCATTTGTGTAGGTAGTGGGAATCTTTTCTCTCTCTGTAGGCTGTCACTTTGTCAGAATTGCAGATTTTTTTTTTGTCATGCAGAAGTTTCCCAGTTTAAGGAGGTCACCTTTTTTAATTGTTGATCTTAGTGACTGTGAAAAAAAAATTTTCTATTCAGAAAGACATTTCTTGAGCTAGTGAGTTCAAGGCTATTCACCACGTTTTCTTATATTGACTTTATTTTATCTGGTTTGATGTTGAGTTCTGTGATTAATTTGGAGTTAATTTTTATGCAGAGAATTAAGTATGGATCAGTTTGGTGCTTCTCTGGGTGACAATTCAGCTTGATCAGCATTATTTGTTGAAGATGCTAGGTTTTTCTTGTTGTTGTTTTGTTTTTCTAATGTGTATTTTTGGCTGTTTATGAAAAATCAAATGGCCAAGGTGTCAATATCATGCTGTTTTATTTAATGTTATTTAAATGAATTCATTTAAAGTTACTATTGCTTTATAGTAAAACAGGCAATCAGGGATGATGGTATCTCCAGCAGTTCTTTTATTATTAAGAATTGTATTAGCTATACTGATTTTGTGTGTGTGTGTGAGTGCATGCGTGTGTCTGTGTGTCTTTCAATAGAAAAAATTATTTTTCAATATCTGAAGAATTGGGTTGAAATTTTAATGGAGATTGCATTGAATCTGTAGACTGCTTTTGGTAGTATCTGTATTTATCCTTTATTAATTCACTGATCCATGGGCATATCAGTCTTATGATATCTCCTTTAATTTCTTATCCAACAACTTGCTTTTTGTTTTTGTTTATGTGTTTGCTTGTACCACGAAATTTTGTTAATTGGTTGGCTAGAGAATCATTATATTATTTGAGGCTATTTTAAAAGGCTTGGTTTGCCTGCTCTTTCTTGGTCTGTCATTTTTGTCATTGGAATATCAGATAGCTCCTCATTTTTTGAGTTAATAGTATGTCTAACTACTTTGCTGATAGTCATTATCAGATGTATGAGTTTTCTGATAGAATTTTTCATCACTTGTATATACTCTATCATCTACAAATAGAGATTCTTTGACTTCTTCTTTTCGATTTTGTATCCCTTAAATTGTCTTATTCCTGTAGGGAAGATGTCAAATACTATGCAGAATACGTATGTAGAGAGTGGAGAACCTTACCTTTTTCCAGATTTTAGGGGAATTGTTTGACTTTCTCTCCATTTAAATTGATGTTGGCTAAAGGTTTGCTGACATGTGTATTATGATGTTTGAGTATGTTCCTTATATCTCTAATAGATTCAGGGCATTTTAGCATGAGTGAGTACTGGGTATTTAAAAGCCTTTTCTGTATCTAATAAGGTTATCCTGTGCTTTTGTCTGATTATTTATATGGTGGAATATATTATATTGATATTTATATTTTTATCAGTTTATATATGTTGATCCTTCCTTGAAATTCTATGATAAAATATACTTGATCACGATAGGTGATCATTTTGATGTGTTCTTGGATTTAGTTGGTAAATATTTTATTGACTATTTTTGTGTCTAAGTTCATAAATGATCTTGGTCTATAAATTTGTTTCCCTGTCTGATATTTATGCCACTTGGATCTTTGGTAACTGTGGTTTTGAAAAATGAATTTGGCAATGCCCCTTTTGTTTTTATTCGGTGGAATAATTTCAGAAGTATTAGCATTAGCTATTCTTTAGAAGTCTGATAGAGTTCTGTGCTGTTGGATCTTTTAGTTGGGAGACTCTTTAATGACTGATTCTATATACTAGGAGTGATAGGTCTGTTTAAATTGCTGATTTGGTTGCTTAATTTAACTTTGGTAAGTAGTACCTTTCAAAAATTTATTTATTTCTTTTAGATTTTCCAAGTTGGAGGAGTACAGTTGGGGTTATATTCCTCTGATGAAACAGCATCATCAAAAAGCAAGCTGGGGAGAAAAAGATTTATTTGTCAAACAACTCCACATTGTAGTCCTCCATCAAAGAAAATCAGGACAGGAATTCAAACATGGCAGAAACCTGGAGGCAGAAGCTGATGTTTTATGGGCCCTGAGGGCTGCTGCTTACTGCTCCAGATGGCTTACTAGTCCTGTTTTCTTATAGAACTCAGAACTGCCAGCTAAGGATTATCCCTAACCATGTCCTCAGCTCTCCCCTACTGATCACTAATTAAGAAAAAATTCTGTAGGTAATTGAGGTTTCCTCTATTTAGATAACTTTAGTTTGTTTCAAGTTTATATAAAACTACCCAGCTCAACAAGGTTTTAAAGTATGTCTTTATGATTCACTGGATTTCCACAGAATCTGCTTTTCTCCCCTCTGGTTTTCATTTCTAATTTTTTTGATATTTATTTTCTTTGCCTTTTAATTTATTTTAATAATGGTTTGCCAATCTTATTGATTTTTAAAAAAATAACCAACTCTTTGTTGCATTGATTCTTTGTATTGTTTTGTTTTTATTTTATTTATTGCAGCCTTATAAATTATTTCTTCTCAAGTATTCCTTTTGGAAATGATTTCTTCTTTTCACTCTAGAGCTCTCAGATGTGCTGTTAACTTGCTAGCATGAGATATCTTTAAATTTTATTTTTATGTAATCACTTAATTACCTCTGAGAAGCACTTTTGTTGTGTCCCGTAAGTTTAACTATATTGTTTATTCATTTTCATTATAGTCTAGTGAGTATGTAATCTCTTTACATTTCTATCTCAATATATTTTTTTATTGAATAGAGGTTTATTCAGTTGTTTCTATTGTTGTTGAAATAGAACTCTAATCCCTGGATGTTAAACAGGATGCTGAAGATTCCAGAGTAATTCTAGGCATAGATCTGCCTCCTCCATCTTACTACATGTCCTCAAGCTCTATTTCTTTACAGTTGCAGTAAAACAACCTGACCCTATGGGTCCTATAAAAGTCGAGATATGTCCTCTGTGTTAGAATAGCCTTGAGTCAGTAGTAACATGCTACTATCTGCCATATCCTCAGCTCTAGAACTAACCCACAATTTACACTCAACTTACAAATTCCCTTCATCTCCTGAGCGTGTCCTGGGTTCTTCCTTTGGATGGAGACCGCTCATGCCCTTTCCAAGTCATTGAGTTAGCTCCTGAGACTGACCTTGACCCTAACCCATGAGAAGCATTTTCCTGCACGGAGTAGAATAAAGTGAGTTTTTGGTTTATTTCTCACTGAGGTGATCCTCTCCTCAGTATTTGCTTACCCTGTGCCCACAACAGACACAGAGTGAAATTTCTATAAATATAAATTTTGCTATATCTGTTTGCTTTGTGCTTGATTAGTTCTATGAAATGCTGAAAAGAAAATTTGTTCTTTTGTGTTTGGATAAAACTTTCAGTAAATGTTAATATTTCATGTTTTTTGATATCAATTAATTCCAGCATCTATTTGAGTTTTATCTGAATGATGTCTATTGAAGAAAGTGTGATACTGATGTCTTCTACTATTAGTCTATGAGGGTCAAGGTGTGATTTAGAACATGTAAGTGTTTCATTTACAAACTTGGGTGTCCTTGTATTTATGGCACAGATGATAAAAATTGCAATGTCCTCTTGCTCCTCCCACCCCACCCAGTTGATATCCTGTATTCTTTCCTATATCTATTTGTGGTGTTTGTGAGTGGACAGAGCTACCACTGTTCCATGTATGAAGTATAGTGACATCAAAGATAGGAATAATCTCACGCAACTATTTCTAAATAGATCCAAATTCTTCTTCGCTCTATTAACCTTTCCTTCCCACTATCTCTGGTGAGTGAAGGACTAGTAAGAAGGTCAAAACATTTAAGAACCACTATTAAAGTAGGTTATAAAAATTATAAGCCTACATATATGCTGGAATGCCTCCCCAACACAAAATAAATTGGTATTTTTATATTATTATTATTGTAATTGCTATTATAACTGAATTTATAGGGTTTTGTTTGTATATTATACCTTCCTATTTCATAATTTTATAGGATGTGTGTGTGTGTGTGAACATGTGTATATCTGTTTATTCCTGCTTATCTTTATATTTGCTTCTTTTTCTTGTTTGGTTTTTCCAATTTGTTTGTTATTATGTTATATTTTTAGATGTTTTGCTTGTTTTCTAATGAGTGAATGAAAACGTGTATATTTGAACTGAAGGGGGTGAGTGTAGAGATATCTTGAGAAATTGGAAATGAAAAAAATATCATAACCAAAATGTATTCTATGAACAAAAAAAAAACTATTTCCAATTAAAAGTAGAAAAAGCAAATAAGTCAATGTTTGCTTTAACCTGAGGTTTATCTTGTTAGCATTTGTAAATTACGTTTTGTCAGGAATTCTTATCATAAAACCCTGTCTCTCAGACTCTTCCACAAAGAGTATCAGTATCATCAATATCTTCCCAGCCCACAGTTTCTATACTAGCATATCTTAATTAGAATCTTGCCATCTCTAATCTTACCTGGCATGAGATATATCAGATTAAATAAAATGATATACTGATTAAAGGTTTATATTAAATATGATATTATGATTTTTCTGCTTTAGTGGCACAGATGGAATTTTTTAATGTCTTTCTGTAACTCGAATTGATTTGTATTTTGCTTGTTTGCTAAAATCATCTTCAATGTCCTACAGGTTCTGATTTCAGAGAAATTACTGATTCTCCTTGTGTGCGTCATCTAATTCACTGCTCAATGGTCTTTCTCTTTTATGTCCATTACCCAACTTCTTGCATACAAAATGATTCTCATCTTAAACTCTATTCATGATGTGTATTCTTTACAATATGCTCTTGGATTTGGTTTGTAAGTAATTCTTGGAGAAAATTGGATCTATGTAAGGCTCAAGGATCAGGGAAGTTAATCTATAATTTTCTTCTCTGCTGTTCATTTATTAAATATTAGTAACAGTATAATGTTGGCATCATAGAAAGAATGTGTCAATGTTCCTGCTTTTTCTACTTTGGAGCAGCTTAACGAGTGTGAATCTTAGATTTTCATTGAAATTGTGATAGTATCTAGTAATAACTTTATCCTGTTTCATGTAAGACTGAGCTCAGATGATTTGAGTTCTGTTTCTAAGGTATATAGCAATTTTTCAACAACAAAGACTTAGCTTCAGCTTCTGGAAGTCAACCGAAATAGTTTTTTATTTTCAGGTTATTGTTAATAGGGCAGCAAGGAACCCTGCTGAATATGTATCTCTAAAGTATAAGGTATAGTCCTTTTGGAACACACCAAGTGGTAGTATAATTGGGTCATATGGTGATTTATCTGTGATATTTTAAGGATATTCCATATTTATTTCAAAAGTGGTTCTAAAAGCTAACATTCCTGCCAACCATAAATAAGTGTCCCTCCCCCTCTACAGCCTTGCGGACATTTATCATAAGTTCTTCATTGATGTTAGACACTATGGCTGAGATACTGTTTTAATTTCCATTTTCTTAACTGTCATCGATGATAAATAATTCCTGAGGTATTTGTTTCTGAATTTATAAACACAGGCCTGTTGACACTAACAGCTTTTTTATATTTATTACTAAACCTTGTGACACTTAACCTCTGTGTCCTTTTCAGCTGTACAGATTTTCTTCCTTATATTAAAACCTTTAAAAGTGGCTGATTTGATGGACATGAAATTCTAGTTTCCAAGTGACATTCTTGTCACATTAGCACAGACATCTGTTAAGGGGAATGTGGGCAGTATACTGATATCATTCTTCTGTATTGTTTAATTAAATTTTTTCTATCAATTTATTTTTGTTAAAAAATTTATAGAAATTACACCATTAACTACCCAGTTAGAAAGAAATAAAATAAGATAAAATAGAAAAAAAATATTTTTTTCCGGAGAAAAAGAATTTTTAAAGAAAACTGTCAAAATGAAAATTGGCTCACTGACAGATTTTATTATAGTACATGCATGACAATGTCAATCATATGTAATGGAGTATAACATTATGTGCGTGCTAAAATATGATAGGTAGACATTATATTTTTGGAAGGTTTAATAAAACAGAAATGTATTGTCCTTAAGAATGTGCTGAATGAATATTCTACTTAAAAGGTATTTATAAACCACACTGAGATGGCATTAGAAGAGTGGATTTTATGTGGTCCAAAAGGATTACAAAATACACATTTCCTACTGTAATTAATATAACTCTAGAAAAAAAGAACATATATTTAAGTTTTAGTATGTTACAAGAAATGATTGTATTCTTACTTTACTGAGAAGTTAATGCATTATTTTTAGTCATCTGTTTTAACAGACACAGCTTAGAAAAAATTAACTCCTTTACCAGTAGTGACCATAAGTGTTCTAGACACACACTTGACTTGTGTAAGAAGAGATATGAAGGCTTAATATTCAATATAAAGTTGATGCTTTTAAGATATATGTTAATTGAACTGAAAGATACTTTAACATTTAATACAATTGTGTTCTTACTTTTTAAATTATATCACTATGACTGACATATCTCAAGTGACTTATCTGTATGAGCAAATAACGTGCTTAGCTTTAGGGGTCATTGTCAAAGCTAGTGAATATACTTTTCCTAATGCGTACCCACATAACCTTATAAAATAAATGATCTCATAATGATACTGTCTGCTACTTTAAATATTTTAAGCACTATAAACATACCTTAGAAGCTAAGTATACCCAGGAACAGCTAAGATCCAGAGACACAGGCCTGGTGATATGGTGCTCAGAGTAGCCAGGGAGGAGAGAGGTCTGTACCAAGCACTAAGGAACTGTGCCCCCTATTGGTTTAGGGGAGGAGAAACCCTGCCTTAGGGTCCCTGTTTCCACCAGGTGGGTCTCGCCTGCAGAAAAGGTGATCAGGCCATCTGACACAAGGAACAGCAGAGATCCAGGGACAGAGGCCAGGTACAAGGGAGAGACAAGAAACAATCACAGACAACAGGAACACCTATAATCACAGAAAACCAGATGGCAAGAGGAAAGTGAAAGAACGTACCCCAGGGAAACCAAGACAACCTGGCAACACAAGAACACAGCTCTTCCATCACAGCGAACAGCTGAATGCCAAACAATCCAGAAAAAGAAGACTTAGACCCAAAATCATACTTCAAAATAATAATAGAGATCCTAAAAAAAAAAAAAAAAACGGAGGAAAAGAATAAAGAAATAGAAGCTTTTAAAGAGAAAACAAGAAAAACACTCAAAGAACTCAAAGAACTAGAGGAAAACAGAACCAAAGAGATGAAGGAATTGAAGAAGGGATTTAAAATGGAAATGGACACAATAAAGAAAACACTAAAAGAGACAACCTTAGAAGCAGAAAACCTAAAAAAGAAATCAGGAGTCACAGATGCAAGCATCTCCACCTGATTACAATTGATGGAAGAGAGAATCTCAGGGGCCGAAGACAACATTGAAAACAAGACAAAACAGTCATAGAAGATGTAAAAACAAAAAAGCTCCTAACCCAAAATGTCCAGGAGATTCAGAACAAAATGAGAAGAACAAATCTAAGGATAATAGGAATAGAAGAGGGCTAAGAATATCAACTAAGAGGCACAGTAAATATCTTCAACAAAATTGTAGAAAAAAACTTCCCTACCCTTAAGAATGAAATGACAAAGAGCATAAAAGAAGCCTACAGAACTCCAATTACTCCTGACACATAAAAGACAAAACACCAAGTGCATAAAGCAAAGGAAAAATACTAAAATCAGTAAGGGAAAAAGGTCATGTAGCATATAAAGACAGACCAATCAGAATCAAACCCAATTCTCAACAGAGACTATGAAAGCTAAAAGATCTGGGACAGATATCATGCAGACCCAAAGAGAACAGAAGTGTAAGCCCAAGCTGCTATACCCAGCAAAACTCTCAATTACCATAGATGGAAAGACCTAGATATTCCAAGACAAAACAAAATTTACACAATATCTGACCACAAACCCAGCACTACAAAGAATTATAGGCAGAAAACCCAATAGACTGAGGGAAACTATATCCTAGTAAAAATAAGAAAATAACTAAGCAAAAAAAACCAAAAGAAGAAAGACACACAGATACAATTCTACCTCCAAAAGCAAAAATAGCAGGAAACAGGAACTATCATTAATTAATATCTGTTAACATAAATGGACTAAACTCCCAAAAAAGATATAGGATATCAGACTGCATAAAAAAAGAAAACCCAGAATTTTGCTGCATAAAGGAAACTCATCTCAGAGACAAGTACAGATATTATCTCAGTGTAAAAGGTTGGGAAAAAAATCTTCCAAGCAAACGGCACCAAGAAGTAAGCTGGAATGGCCATTCTAATATGGAATAAAGTAGATTTTCAGCCAAAAGTTATCAAAAAAGATAAGGAAGGACACCTTTTACTCATTACAGAGGAAATTTGTCAGGAGGAACTCTCAATCCTTAACATATATGCGCCAAATACAAGAGTACCCATATTCATAAAAGAAACCCTACTAAAGGTCCAAAAGTAAATTGCACCCAACGCAATAACAGTGGGAGACTGCAACATCCCACTCTCACCAATGGACAGATTATGGAAACAGAAACTAAACAAGGACACAGTAAAACTAGAAGACGTTATGAACCAATTGGAATTAATAGATATCTACAGAACATATCCTAAAAGAAAAAAAATAATACACCTTCTTCTCAGCACCTCATGGCACTTTCTCGAAAACTGACCATATAATCAGACACAAAAGAAGCCTTGATAGATATAAGAAGATTGAAATACTCCCATGCATCCTTTCAGAACACCATGGTCTAAGGCTGGTCTTTAATAACAACAAAGATAACAAAAAGACCATATACACATGGAAACTAAACAATGCTCTATTACATGATAGCATGGTCAAAGAAGAAATAAAGAAAGAAATTAAGGATTTTCTAGAATTTAATGAAAATGAAAATACAACATACCCAAACCTATGGGATGCAATGAAAGCAGTACTGAGAGGAAAATTCATAGCTCTGAGTACTTACAAAAAGAAACTTGAGAGAGCATACACTAGCAACTTGATAGAACAGTTGAAAGCTCTACAACAAAAGGAAGCAGATAAACCCAAGAGGAGTAGATAGCAATAAATAATTAAACTCAGAGCAGAAATTGACCAAATAGAAACAAAAAGAACCATTCAAAGAATCAACAAAACCAAGAGATGGTACTTTGAGAAAATTAACAGGGTTGATAAACCGATTGCCAGACTAACTAGAGGGCAAAGAATAAGTATCAAATTAACATAATCAGACATAATATGTGAAACTGAGGAAATTCAAGAAATCATCAGATCCTACTACAAAAGCCTATACTCAACATAGCTGGAAAATCTGGAGGAAATGTATGAATTCCTAGACAGGTACCAGATACTAAAGTTAAACCAGGACCGGGTAAACCATCTAAATAATTCCACAACACCTAAAGAAATAGAAGCAGTCATCAAAAGTCTCCCAACAAAAAAAAAGCACAGGTCTAGATGGGTCCAGTGCAGAATTTTATCAGACATTTATTGACAACCTAATAACAATACTCTCCAAACTATTCCACAAAATAGAATCATATGGAACACTACCTAACTCATTTTTAGAGGCCACAATAATCCTTGTGCCTAAACCACACAAAGACCCTACAATAAAAGAGATCTTCAGATCAATCTCACTTAAGAACATTGATGCAAAAATACTCAACAAACTTCTGGGAAAACGAAATTGAGAACACATCAAAATGATCATTCACCATGACTAAGTAGGCTTCATCCCTGGCATGCAGGGATGGTATAATATACGGAAATCCATCAATGTAATCCACCATATAAACAAACTCAAAGAAAAAAGAAAACACATGGCCATCTCCCTAGATGCTGAGAAAGCATTTTACAAAATTCATCACCCCTTCATGTTAAATACTTGGAAACTACAGGAATACAAGGTCCACACCTAAACATAATAAAAGTAATATACAGCAAACCACCAGCCAACATCAACTTAACATTTGGAAACTTGAAGCAATCCCACTAAAATCAGGGACTCAACAAGGCTGCCCACTCTCCCCCTCCCCACTCAACATAGTACTGGCAGTCCTTGCCAGAGCAATTAGACAGCAAAAGGAAATCAAAGGGATACAAATTAGAAAGGAAGAAGTAAAAACATCACTGTTTGCAGATGACATGATAGTGTACTTTAGTGACCCCAAAAATTCAACCAGAGAACTTCTACAGCTGATAAACAAGTTCAGTAAAATGACTGGATATAAAATTAAATAAATCAGTAGCCTTCCTCTACTCAAAGGACAACCATCCGGAGAAAGAAATTAAGGAAAAGATACCTTTCCCAATTGTCACAAACAATAAGAAATACCTTGGTGTGACTCTAACTAAGCAAGTAAAGGAACTGTATGACAAGAACTTCAAATTTCTGAAGAAGAAAATCGAGGAAGATCTCAGCAAATGGAAAGACCTCCCATGCTCATGGATTGGAAGGATCAATATTTTAAAAATGGCCATCCTACCAAACAAAATCTACAAATTCAATGCAATCCCCATCAAAATTCCAACCCAGTTCTTCATTGATTTGGAAAGAGCAATGTGCAATTTCCTCTGGAATAACCAAAGACCTTAAATAGTGAAATCCATCCTCAACAACAAGAAAACAACTGTGGGAATCATTATCCCTCACCTCAAGCTATATTCCAAGGCAGGTGTGCTAAAACCTTCATGTTACTGGTTCAGAGATAGGCAGGTGGATCAATGGAATAGAATGGAAGATCCAGAAATAAGCCCTCATAAATATGGTCACATGATTTTTGACAAAAAGCTATAAACATTCAATGGAAAGAGGACAGCCTCTTCAACAAATGGTGTTGGTCCAACTGGCACTCAGCATGCAGAAAAATGAAAATAGACATTTTCTTATCTCCTTGTACAAAGCTGAAGTGTAAGTGTATCAAAGATCTCAACATTAAACCAGGTATACTGAAAATATTATAAGAGAAATCCTTAGAACACATAGGCACAGGAGAAAATTTCCTAAACGGAACACCAATGGCTAGTGCTGTAAGGTCAAAGATTGACAAATGGGAATTAATGAGATTGTAAAGTTTCTGTAAGCCCAAAGACACTGTCAAGAAAACAAAACGGCAGCCAACAGATTGAAAAAAAGATCTTTACCAACCCCACATCACATAGAGGCCTAATATCCAAGGTATACAAAGAACTCAAGAAGCTAGACACCAGAGAATCAAACAAACCTATCAAAAAATGTGGTACAGACATAAACAAAAAGTTCTCAATTGAGGAATATTGAATGGCTGAGTAGCATCTAAGGAAGTGCTCAACATCATTAGCCATCAGGGAAATGCAAATTAAAACAACCCTGTGCTTCCACCTCACACCAGTCAGAATGGCTAAGATCAAAAATTCAGATGACAGCCGATGTTGGTGAGGATGTGGAGAAAGAGGAACACTACTCCAGTGTTGGTGGAGTTGTAAACTGGTACAACCACTCTGGAAATCAGTCTCTTGATTCCTCAGTAAATTGGACATAGTACTACTTGAAGACCCAGTTATTCCACTTCTGGGCATATACCCTAGCGAAGCTTTAACATACAACAAAGACACATGCACTACATTATACATTGCAGCCCTAATTATAATAGCCTGAAGCTGGAAAGAACTCAGATGTCTGTCAGTAGATGAATGGATAAAAAAATTGTGGTATATTTACACAGTGGAGTACTATTCAGCTTTTGAAACAATGCTTTTATGGAATTCTTAAGAAAATGTGGTATATTTACACAATGGAGTACTACTCAGCTATCAGAAACAATGACTTAACCAAATTCTTAAGAAAATGGTTTCATCTAGAGAATATCATCCTGAGTGAGATAAGCCAGTCACAAAAGAACAGACATAATATGCAGTCACTGATAGTGGGATGCTAACCCCAGAGGCTTGGTTTGTTTCAGAAACAACTCACAAACTGTGTGAAGGTCAAGAAAAAAAAAAAACATTAAACTCAATCCTTACACACTAAGAAAACGTTGGCAAATTCCGGGTTGCATCCTGTTTTGCATGTACCTTTTGCTCATTGTAACTAGTAAGATCTTAATGCAGAGTATCAACCTTGAAAAAAAATGCTTAAAATTTTGTACAGTTATCTTTTTTAAAAAATTAAAGTTCTTCAATAAAAAAAAGCCAAGCACTGACAAAAATATTCGTATACTTTAATGCAAAAATGCTTAAAATAAGAAAAAAAGAAAATGTATGCAACTAGACAATATCATCCTGAGTGAGATAACCCAGTCACATAAGAACAGACATAATATGCAGTCACTGATAATTGGATACTAACCCCAGAATGCTCAGAACACCCCAGAAACAACTCACAGACTATATGAAGTTCAAGAAAAAAGAAAAGAAAATGAAAATCCATTATGCTTAATCTCTACACACCAAGAAAACTTTGATTAATTCCATCTTACCTCTTGTTTTACATGTACTTTATGCTCATTGTAACTAGTAAGATCTTTTTTAATTTTTTTAATTAAACTTTATTTTAAAAAATCAAGATAAAAGAAAAAAATTAAACATTTTTGCATAAATGTATACAAATACAATTGTGTCAGTGCTTGGCTTTTTTTTTTTCTTTTTTTTTAAGGTTTGATACTATACATTAGTGTTTTACTAGTTACAATGAGCAAAAAACAGGGGTGTAACCCGGAATTAGTCAACGTGTTCTTGGTGTGTAAGGATTGAGCATGACTTTTTTTTTTTGTTTTCTTTTCTTTTTTTCTTGAACTTCACACAGTCTGTGAGTTGTTTCTGGGGCAGTCCGAGCCTCTGGGGTTAGCATTCCACTATCATGACTGCATATTATGTCTGTTCTTTTGTGACTGAGTTATCTCACTCAGGATGATATTCTCTAGATGCAACCATTTTCTTAAGAATTTCTTTAAGTCATAGTTTCTGATGGCTGAGTAGTACTCCATTGTGTAAATGTACCACAATTTTTTGTATCCAAGATCTTAATGCACACTATCAAACCTTCTTCATAAAAACCATGTACTAACAAAAATGTATTTGTATACTTTTATGCAAAAGTGCTTAAAATCAGTACATTTATCTTTGTTTTTTTTAAAATAAAGTTGTTCAATTAAAAAAAAAAAAAGAAGAAAAAGCAGCTAAGTACACTTGTTGCTCTTATGGGACCCAGACTTGGTTCCCAATACTCACAAGGAGTCTAAAAACTGTCTGTGACTCCAATTCTGTGGATTCAAAGTCTCCTGATTTCGATAGGCACCACGAGAGCATGTGTTGCACATGTGTACATACAAACAAACTACTTATACATTTACAATAGATGTTTTAAGTTTTTCAAAATGCTTTTGTATTAAAAATCATATTTATTCATTTTATGATATAAAATTGTTGTACAAATTTTTTATGTTTGTTCAGTTACTATGTGTCTTATAGTATTAATCATTTGCAATGGGCACCATATTTAGTATTTATGCTATTCTATTATATAATCATTCTATTATATAATTGCTTAATATATTAAACTAACCATGATTCAAATAACATATTAATTTAATGGGAAGACTTTGGTTCATAATTATAACAGTATTACTGCTTGGTATCATCCTGTGATATACTGTTATTAAAATTCGGAATAAAACAATATTAAGTAATTTGTCTTGGTGATGTACAAAACTCATAGCAAGTTAATGTATTTGAGAGAATATAAACAAATACAAAGGAACATTAGACTGGAATTACTTAAGAGCAAGACAAGTATAATCACAATTTCTATTTATTAACTTAATACTAGTTTAGCTCAATGTTTATGATAAGAACCACTGAAAATTCCTGTCAAAAAGAATACATAATTCTTACATTTAATTTTTACTTATGGAGCAGGAAGAAATTTTCTAAACAAAACTCTAATGGCTCAGGCTCTCTAAGATCAAGAATTGATGAGTGGGACCTCATGAAACTGAAAGACTTTTGTACAGAAATTATATAGTCAATAGCACAAATTGGAATCCTACAGATTGGGGAAAAAAAGTATCTTCACTAATCTCACATCTGATAGAGGGCTAATATCTAAAATATATATAAACTCAAGAAGCTAACCTCTCAAAAAAAAAAAAAAAAAAAAAAAAAAAACCAAAAACAATACAACAAAACCAACAGCAACTCCCAATCAATAAATGGGGTATAGAAATAAACAGAGAATTGACAACAGAGAAATCTTGACTGGCTGAGAAGCACTTAAAGTTCAACATCCTTAGTCATCAGGGAAAGGCAATTCAAAATGTCCGTGAGATTCCACCTTACACCAATCAGAATGGCTACGATCACAAACTCAGATGACAACACATGTTGGCAAGAATGGAGAAAGAGGAACACTCCTTATTGATGGTGGTATTGCAAACTGCTACAATCAATCTGGAAATCAACCTGGAGGTTCCTCATAAAATTTGAAATAGATCTATTTGAAGACACATCTATACCACTCCTGGTATAAAAAGATATTCGAACATATAACAAGCACACATGCTCCACTAGGTTTACAGCATCATTAGTTTTAATAGCCAGAAGCTGGAAACAACCTGATATCCCACAATATGTGAATGGATACAGAAAATATAGTTCCTTCCATGATAGAATACTATTCAACTATTAAGCAGAAGAATACCATAAGTTTTACAGGTACATAGCTGGAACTAGAAAATATTATCCTGAGTTAAGTCACTCATACCCAAAAGGATATGCATGGTATGTATTTACCAATAAGTCGATATTAACCACAAAGGTAGAGAACACCCAGGATACAATCTACATAACTCAATAAATTTAACAAGCTGAAGGGCCCAATTGAAGCTGCCTCAATTCCACTTGAGAGGGAGAAGAAAACACTCACTGGGAGAGGAAGGAGGGAGGGAGAGACCTAGGTGGGAGAAAGAACAGGGAGGGAAAAGGGAAACATGACCCAGTATTGGAGGGGGAACAAGAGTGAAGCCCTGAGGGCCAGCAAAATGAAAGGAAATAGACAATCTTAGGAGGTAGGAGATTGTGGTGTGTGCTCTAGCATGTACCAGAGACCTGGGAGGTGAGAGATGCTCAGGATTCAGAGGGAGGGTCTTTAGGTGAAATGCCCAGCACTGGGGAGAGGCAACTTGTAGATTCCACCTGCAGTAGAAAGACAGGGCATCAAGTGGAAGAACGGCGTTGCCCTCCCTTAGTCAAAAATGCTGACCCAGAATTTGTCCCTGTTGAAAACAACTACAGAAACAAAACTAAAGATGAGACTGAGTGAAAAGGAGGGCCAGTGACTGGTGAAATTTGGGATCCATTTCAAGAGAAGGCTTTAAAACCAGACACTGTTACTGATGCTGTGGTGTGCTTACACACAGGAGCCTAGGATGGTTGCTGTCTGAGAGGCCCAACAAGCAGCTGAAATAGTCAAATGCAGATATTTACACAGGACCAGTGGACAGAAGCCAGGAACGTCTATGGTTGAATTAGGGAAAGGCTGAAGAAATTGAGGAGGAGGGTGACTCCACAGACACTAAGCCACCAAACAGGCAACATATACTAGCTCATATGAGGCCTCTCACACATATACATTAGAGGACTATCTGGTCTCAGTGAGAGAGAATACACCTAACCATGTAGGACCTTGAGACCCCAGAGAGTGGGGAGGTCTGGTAGGGTGGGGCAAGTTGGAGACATTCTCTTGGAGGTGAAGGAGGACGAATGGGATAAGGAACAGTTGAGGGGCAGACTGGGAGGGGGATAGTGACTAGATTGTAAATAAGGGTTTAAAATAATAATAATAATAATAATAATAATAATAATAATGATAATTTTGTTTCTGTATGATGTCATCTGGCCATTACATGCTCTCTCTCTCTGTCTCTGTCTTTCTCTCTATCTCTCTCTCTCTCATCTTGTATCTATCTATCTATCTATCTATCTATCTATCTATCATCTACCTACCTAGCTATCTACCTATTTATCACCTATCAATCAATCAATCTATCTATCTTTGTATGCAAACATATAGATATATTTACTGAAAATTAATTTTATGAAAACCATAAGCAACTGATGATATAACGTATATATTTGAAATAAATACAATCCCTGGGATTATGCTTACAATCCAGTGTCAGAAGATTACTGTTTTTTTCAGCCATCTGTTCTAAAATCCCGATAGTGCAAAAACAACTTTGTAAATTAGCTATATTAAAGTAAATTCTCAACTTCTTCCACACTCCATTTTCTGTATTCACTGTAGTAGATAGTACTTTACTGGAGTTTTCAAGCACTCAGTGCAGAGCACTGTCACTTACACCTAGCACTCATTGTGCCTCCGGAAGAACAATGTTTAAATTGACATGCTTTCTTTCTCTCTGCTTGTAACTACAGTACTTTATGTTTTTGTAACCTGAATGGCATTCCCTATCAAATGAGAAAAAATAATCATATATTTCAAGTGCCATTTATTCTACTTACAACCCAAAGAAAAGTGTTTCTTATATTAAAAATATCCAGCCAAATCATCCACAGCTTCCATGGACTAGAACACCAACCACTGAGCACACATTGAGAAGCCCAAGGCTCCAGCTGTATATGCAGTGGAGAATAGCAGTGTCTGTCATTAATGTGAGAAGAGGCCTTTGGTCCAGTGAGGGCATGTTTTTCCAATGTGGAGGAAGCCTGGGCCCTGAGGTGGAGAGGGTGATTGGGAGCTAGTGTGCCTTCATGCAGACAAATAGAGGAGGAGGGGGGTTGTGAGCAGGGTGGGCTAAGGAGATAACATTTCAAATGTAAATGCAGAGAATATCTAATAAATTTTTTAAAAAATACCTTCAACGTATTGGAAAGACAATGACTTAACACACTTGCCATTTGTTTTATATCTAGCCATGTGGATGCCACCAAGAGATGGCAACTTAGCTACTGGAAACAGGTCTTCAGCATGGAACACTTTCAAACTACAAGATAGAGTTCTTATAGTCTATGATTGGTTTATCACTTAACATGGGAATGTCTGCTTGTATTTCTTACTCAAAATACACTGCTGTGTTTTGATTATGCTATTTAAGCCCAAGAGGTTAGATCTGTAACCACTGAGAAGTGACACAATTCTTTTGTTGTAATTATAGAATAGAAAATGCAATATATAAAACAAATTTTTACACAGTGATTTTAAGTACAAATGTGTTAATGATGCAAAGAGATTTCCATAGACATTATGCAAAGTAAGCCAAAGGAAGTAAATTTTAAAATATAAGTCACTTAATGTGAAAGAGAGATAAACACTAATTCATTTAAAATTGGCAAGAAATTTTAAGATATAAATTTAAAATGTATATGCAAAAGGTTAATAGGTTTATAAAAATGACCAACATCTCTAATCATTAAGGCTATGCAAATGAACCGGAAGGAGATATCATTTATAGTGTGAGTATTATCGCAGAAGACAATGAGTACCGAAAACATGAAGAAAATGAAATGCACAGAGAATTACAATGTGCAATCATTCATAAGTAGAATTTTAAACAGCTGGTCCCGTTGCAGCTGAGAGCAGATTCCTTGCTAACAGACAGTGGGGAATAAAAGGAAAGCACAAGAGATGGGGGTAGACTACTGCCTCACATGAGTGACAGGAGAAATAGAGTATGAGTTGTACAATAGGATGCAGATAATCATACACATCATATCTCAAAAATGGGAAGACAATAATGACTTTTCACTTCCCCAAAAGAAATGATGTAAGTACAAATCAGTGAATTGGTACTGCCAGGTTCATCACTACCAATATATAGAAGAATAGAAACATAATACAATCATTTCAACAATGGTGTACTTTTAGTGGTATTAAAGGCAGAGAATATACCACTACTCACACTTATTTTTAAAATAAAGTGCATTCTGCACATTTATCCTGAGTTCTTTTATCATCAATTTTTAAAATTCTTATTATTTTAATGAAAATATTTTTCAAATTTTTGTTAAAATGTAAGTCAAATCAATGTAGTGAGTAGTGTCTAAAAACAATAGTAAAGACTTATTTTTCCATAATAATAACTATTAAAATAAGGGAAACATTAATAATTGTTAAAATGAGAATAAAGAAAAACATATTTCCAGGAAACTTCCCTGTTGAGAAACCTGCAAATTAACACACATTTATTGATTCACATTTCTAGGAGTTCTGATTTGTTGTGAAACTCAGCATTCACAAAAATAAGCATCAGAGTTAACAGACTTTTAATTTCGGTGGGAATGTATTATGCTTATCATGACTTAATGAATTCACTAGGGAGACATCAGAAATGAGTCTCTCCAATTTTTCTTCTGCCAATGCAACCAATATTTGGTGTTTACTGAGTAAATTTATGAAAAGAAAAAGTAAAACGTTTGACAAGTGTATAAATTTTCTTCCCTTTTTTTCCCTATGGTATAAATAACAACAAAGGATGTTGTTGATTATTTCTGTGAGCGTTCAGCTGTGGTCATGGATGTTCTTGATCATGTCTGTGATAGTTCAGCAGCAGTTACGTCATGTGTTATAGTGCATGTGAGGAGAGCTGTGCATCGGTGTGAATGCAGACTCTCCCTGCTTCTCTATAACCAAGCATATGGATTAATAAACCACTGTAGGCACAGTCTTAAGACTATCAGACACTACACTTTTCTGCTAAAAGAAGTGAGCCTGTATCATTTGTAGTAGTTCATGATCTCTTATTAAAATCTGGTATTTCTGTCTTGTCTGGAAGCTTCTGGACATAGGTAACTAATGTACATATTCACAACTCATGGCAAATGCCAAGTCCTATTAGCACATGGAAGAATTTTATGCAGCTTGATAGAAATGGTGGTAAATATACAGGCTTGCAGTCTTAGATACTACATACATATAGAGAGGATTAAAGAATTAAATATTAATTGTTTTAGAGAAAACACAGTTATATGATTTGTTTTCCTAACTTAAATATTAAGTTAGTAATATTAAGTTATATTTGCTTTTCATGCTCTCCTATGTAAATTTGGAAATTTGAATAATTCAAGTATGCAAATAATAAGCACTATTGCTATAAGGTGACATAATAGCATTTGACTAACCTTTGAGAAATAATTTTATCAAAAGATTTAAGTTGCTAAGTGGAATATGTTACAATTACCTTGAATTTTTTTTTGAGATTTAGAATAATCCACTCAGTAATGTACATTCTATATGAATCTTTCCCTGAACACATATTCATAGAACATAAAGAAAACTGCATACACAATAATCATTATAAGAGACAACCTAAATATGGAAAAGTACTGTGTGTATTTCAATGGCTAACGTAAAACACAATAGGACATCTTGCAGAAGGACTTTCCAAGCACTGGAAGGATTTAGGACTAGGGTATTCTTAATTTATTCACTTTTTCTGCTTATAAAAGATAGAATAAATGAAGATAAATACACCAACTACTGAAGACTACAGGTTTACACACATACCCTTGTGTGTGCATCTCTGTGTTCTATACCTTGCAGCAACCTGAATTACATAATAAAAATGTTTATTTCTGTATATGAATGCATACATTTATATTTCACATATTTGCTTGAAACGAATATAAATCATCTATTGGAGATGGAATTATGGAAACTTGATGAGAAAAGTACTTAAGAGTTTTGCAATATTAGAGTGCCTGCTCATGCATGCACAAACACTTGGAGTTTTATTTAGGCTCTTCATCATGTTTGGAGCTTCTGGTTTAATGTTGTTAGTGCGATAAAATATTCTAGCGAAACACACATTTGGAAAGAAAGGGTTTATTCAGTTTACAACTCCAGATTATACTCCATCATTACACGGAAGTCAAGGTAGTATCTTAGTGCAGTTGTCATATAGCAACTCAGAAGAGAAGAGAGAATTGCTTGCTTGTCATGCTCAGACTGACTTCTACATTCTCATACAGCTCAGGTTCCCTTGTTTAGGAAATGGTGCTGAGCAAAGTCATCTGGTCTTCCCACAGAATGTAAAACAATCCCACACAGATATATCACGGGTTAATTCAATGTAGAAATTTCTTGCTGTGCCCTTTTCCTAGATGACACTAAATTGTGTCAAGTTAACAATTGGCATAAACATCAGTAGTTCTTGTGAGGAATTTTCCCATTAAAGGTTGTTCTGTCCTGTATATCATAATAAAACATGGTGTTTCTATTTTAAGAAATTTAGTCAAACATCTTAAAATTATTTTTTATCCTCTTGGGAAAAGAATTGATGATAAGAACACTAATATGTGATAATAGATGTTGTGTAGACTTCCACCAAAGAATTTATTGTGATTTGGTTTTTGCTATTGTTGTTTGTTTATTTAAGTGGATTGGCAAGTTTCATTTTGCACTCTCACTTGCCAGAAGAACATAGAACTGTGTAACATCAGTCTGTGTCACATTTTTGCCCAACATGAAGGCATAATTTTTAATGGACCAAAATTGCATTGGAGATTTCTTCTATCCAGTCCTTTGCTTATACAACCTCGATGCATAAACTACCACCTATCGGTGGGAATAGAACCTCAAAAGCTTTCTTAATATGCCATAAAGTTGGCTGACAGGCATATTTGTGCATCCATTTCTTTCCCCCCTCAGAGCAAGTCTATTTCTAAGATCCTATTCAACACTGTGCAGTTAGGGTTTCCTAGTCAATCCCATAACAAAGCATTAACTTGTCAATGACTATTAAGACATATAGAGAAGCATTTATAAAGACCACAAGTAGAGAAGCACTCACTAGAGACAAAAGGAAAACAGAGCAAACCAAAACAAAGTAAAACAAAACACACAGATCAAGTGTCCAGGATAGAGTTAACCTTTGTGGCACTGAGTTTCTCAGGTGCTGCACAGTTGCTGGAGAGTCCATCATCTCTGTCCTTGAGATCCAATGCTATTCTTGATGAAACCCACTGTCATCCATTTGGGAAATGCCTTTTTAATCACTGCAATTCATCTTTCCACAAACGTCAACATGATATGATTTGAAACATGGATTTGATAGAGGAGAGAAACATAAATTATTCAGGAAAGACGTGTCTGGCTGCAAAGTTACATGAAGGCTCTTCTGGAGGTAGATTTTTCTATCACTCTTCCCCTGCTTTATTTAAGGAGTTATGGGGATTTGTAGGTTGATGGTTTTTACAATATTTTCTGTATAATGTAATCAAAATCCAATTAGTTAGAAAACAAGATATATTACAAAAGATTCCATGCTTTGTTGTAACAAGACAGATGTCAAAAACCCCAGAAACTTATTTTTACTTCCTATAGATTCTAACTCTAGCATAGGCATTTTGTATTATTTCTATGATTTTCGAATATTCAGTCATGAAGAGCCTCTTTCATATTCTTTCATTCTTTAACTACTCTCTATAACTACTAAAAAAGACATTTGTTGCTATGTTGATCTGATGAAGTTTCCTCGAGGCCCCAAAGGATCAGAAGCCTCAATATGGGAACTCACAGAAGGTGCTGGGCATGTTTACTGCAGTACAGCTGAGAGCACTGCCCAGTGTCCTGTTTTCACAAAGGGTGTGTACTTTAGCTGTCCCCCAGTTCCGATCAAAACTGTCTTTATAGGGAGTAGTGACAGCATCAGTCTTAAGTTAATGACCAAACTGTTGAGCTCTTCAGAAGTTTCTTATGCAATTTACATACCTAACTTAAGCCATTGTAGTGTTTGATGTTTAGTGATTTATAACATTTACTCTAACTTTACTTTAATAGCTGCTAAAGGTGGTATGCAATTTTTTTCATTTCTGTTGAAGTAGAAGTAAATTTAAACATTCACAAAAAAATGATGTCTTGTCAAAAGCAGTTAAGTACACTATTATTACCCATAATCCTTTAAAAACTCACTTGCTCAAAGATGCCTTGCACCGATTTCCATTCTCACTCCATCCCCTCTCCTCCCTCCACCCTTGCCAAATCTGATCCCCATCCCAGTTTCCTCCTCACTTCTTGTCCCACTCAATTCCTTTTATTCATCTGCCTCCAATGACTAGTTTATTTTCCCTTTTGAATTAGACTCCCAGATCCTCTCTGGGGCTTCCTTATTTCTTAGTTTCCTTAGGTGTGTGGCCTTATAGTGTGGTTATCCTGCACTTTATACCTATGTCCACTTATAAGTGAGTAAACACCATATGTGTCTTTCTAGGTCTGGGTGAGCTCACTTGGAATGAAACTTTCTAGGTCCATCCATTTGCCTAGAACTTTTACGATGCTCTTGTTTTTAATAGCTGAATAGCATCCTATTGTGTAGATGAGCCATGTTTTCTTTAAGTGCTTCTCAGTTATTTGAGATTCCTCTGTTGAGATCTGCATCCCAGTTTTAAATTGGGTTATTTAGTTTGTTGGCGTCTAATTTCTTGATTCTTTTATATAATGTAGATAGTATTTTGTTGTCAGATGTAGAGTTGCTGAAGATCTTTTCTCGTACTATAGGCTGCTGTTTTGTTCTATGGATGGTGTCTTTAACCTTTCAAAATCTTTTCAGTTTCATGAGATCCAACTTATTAAATTTTATCTTAATTTCTGAGTTATTGGTGTTCTGTTTAGGAATTTGTCTCCTGTGCAATGTGAGTTCACCATTTTTTTTTTCCTATTAGATTTAGTGTACCTTGTTTTATGTTGATGTCTCCCATCACTTGTGCTGTAGTTTGGGGCAGTGTGATAGATGTGGCTTTATTTGCATTTTTATACATACCTATATCCAGTCAGACCAGCAGCATTTGTTGAAGCTACTTTCATTTCTGTATTGTATAGTTTGGGCTTCTCTTGTCAAATACCAAGTGTCCTTATGTGTGTAGGTTTATTTCTGGACCTTCAATTATATTCAGCTACTCAATGTCTCTGTTTTATGCTACTACCATGTGGTTTTTATTAGTATTGCCCTGTAGTACAGTGTGAAATTAGAGATACTCCTCCAAAAGTGCTTTTATTTTTTTCAGAATTGTTTTAGCTATCCTGCAGTTTTGTTTCTTCCATATGAAGTAGAGAATTGCTCTTTCGAGGTCGGTAAAGAATTGTGCTGGAATTTGAATAAGAATTACATTGAGTCTGCAGATTTCTTTTAGTAAAATGGCCATTTTCCACTATGTTCATCATACTGATTCATGAACATGGGAGATCTTTCTATCCACAAACTCTTCAACCCCAAGATTTTTCTTACATACAAGATAAGCAAGGATAAACATTAGACAAAGACTGAGGGAATGGCCAACCAACTACTGGCCCAATTTGAGATCCATCACCAGGGAGAGAGCAAACACTCTGATACTATTAATGATTCTCCTCTGTTCTAGCAGAAAGGAAGCTAGCATAACTCTCTCTTGAGAGGCTTCATCTAGCAGCAGATGAAAACAGATACACAGACAAACAGCCAAATATCTGGTTGAGCTTGTGAAGCCTTGAGGGAGAGTCAAGGAAATAATTTAGCAAGTCAGAGGTGTGAAGGACACCACAAGAATATCTACAGTCAACTAACCTAGATCCAAGGGAGTTAACAGAAACTGAACCCCCTACCAAAAGGCATGCATGGGCTGAAGGTAGACCCTCTACAAATTCATTGCAGATATTTAGCTTGCTCTTAGTGTGGGTCCTATAACAATTGGAACAAGGGATCTCTTTTGTAAATTATTTTATTGGGTATTCTCTGTATTTACATTTCAAATGTAATAACCTCCACTCCTATTCCCCTCCCTTCCCCACTTGATCCCATGAAGGCACTCCCTCTCTCACTCTCCCTCTCCACCTCAGGGCCTTTCCATTCCCCTAAACTGAGAAAATGTGCCTTCACTAGACCAAAGGCCTTTTCTCCCTTTGATGCCAGACACTGCTATTCTCTGTTACATATGCAACTGGAGCCATGGTCTCTCCGTGTGTGCTCATTTGTGTCCATGTGAGTTCTGGAGGATTTGGTTAGTTGATAATATTTTTTCTTCCCGTGAAGTTGCAAACCATTTTAGCTTCTTCAGTTCTTTCTCTAGCTATTTCATTGGGGTCCCTAGTTCAGTCAGATGGTTAGCTGCAAGCCTCCCCAACTGTATCTGTATGGCTTTGGTAGAGCCTGTGACTTAATTCCCTTTCTTAACTGAACTGCATAGTTAGACCTTAGTGGGAGAGGATGTGTTTAGTCCTGTTGGGACTGGATGTCCTAGGGTGAGATAGTACCTAAGAGGGTCTTCCAATTCTCTGAGATTGGGGATAGGAAGAGAAGGCTGCCATTGAAATGTAAAGTGAATAAAGAAATATTTTTTACAAAAGAATGCCACAAGCTCCATTAATTGGTGGCATTTCATGTATAATATTGACTGACATCAATGTTCATATTACACCCAAAGTAAAATTTCATATTGTTGCCTAACCCCACATCTCTTTTCTTTTCAAATTGGTGTTATTTTACTTACCCTTAACTTTTTGTACTAAATGCTAAGCCAAGCACTATCATCTTTCTGTTTGAGACACTTGACTCCCTCTGTGTCTTTTTCCCATAATACACTGAAATTGAATTACTGCCCACATCTTTAGCATGCCATACAAGAGCATGATTCAAATTTCACTGAGCTCAACAGTCTACTCACTCACTACTCACTAGCTCAAGCTCATGACTCACTTATTCAGTGTCCTGTGTGTGAGTGTGCATTGCCCTGTGTCCATCAGCACAGACCTAACACATAGATCTCTGTGCATTATTGTGACAATCATAAGTTACTTGTAAATGTGAAGTACTTTTATGAATTCTGGAAAAAAAACCTTTAAAAATTACTACTATTAACACTGGGTTTTCCTTGCTTGCTAGATGCTCCTAAGCTCCTATTTACTTAAACCTTAAAGCTTTGCAAAACCTTTTGAGCACCTCCAATTTTCCTCTGCTGGTAGCATACTACTTGTTTCAGGCTAATGTTCTCCTTCAGGTCCATTTCTACCTTTCTTCAATCTCTAACTGATGTGGATTTTCTAATAAAAGCCACTGGATAGTCAGTGTCTTATGTAAAATGGTTTGTAAAGGAGAAAAGTAACTTTCACATGCTCCATGGGAGCCACAGTTACAACTGCAGTTATCACAAGTGATAGCAAGCACAAAGACACTAAGAAATTCAGTAACAGGGATCAGCGTAACCATGTTTTAAATGACAGAAACTAAGCATCATTGATTCTTGGCAAAACAATTAAACTAGAAGCTGACTTTTAGGGTATTGAATTTAATAACAGAAAGAGTAAGCTTGTGTAAGGTGTTAATATTTAACTGGAGTGCAAAACATATTTGTCTCCTTACAACCTTGTTAATTGCTGTTGTTTGTTTGTTTGTTTTTTTTGTCCCTCTACCTTCAGCATCAACTATTCATATATGTTCTGACTTGTCTTTATAGTGTCCATATTCTTTTATAAACTCCATCTGACTATGTATTGGCGAATACAGTTACCAACACACTGTAGATTTCACTTTTTGTAATTCCCTACACCAAATTGGAATAACTTATTGGTGTGCATTTCTTTGACTTATTGCTAAGGTAAAAAACAAAAGCATGTATCAGTAGTGAACAGATGTGAATCAGAAATTACAAATTTCTATCAAGAGATAGGATAGGAGAGAAGTTGCAAATTCAAAAAGGAGTTTCATCCTTTGTCATCATAGCACATAGATTTAAAAAAGAGAACTTGAATTGCAAGTATTAAAATTGATTTTAGTTGCTATTATATATTTTCAGAAATGTCATAAATACTAAGAGCTTGCTCTAATGTTAGGGTGTAATTAACATTTATTATTCTTATTCCCTCAAGGTACTAAACAACGTCAAGTCAGATTAAACTAATGTGTAATGACTAACGGTTTTCTAATAGGACTTTAGGGTAAAAATTGTATTAGAGATATTAGTACAATGAATCTGGGAGAAAATGGATAGATACTAAGATATTTGTTCTTTATTTTGTATTTATGGTTGAATTCACTCAATAATAATCTATAGAACTATAAAATATTCCCATTCTTTGGTTTATGGCTATATTTTCTTACAGTTATTACAAAATATGTATAGAAACCCTGAAAGCTTAATATAAGCTAAAGTAATTATACAGAAATAATTTCACCCAAGATACAATAAAAATGGAATATGTCCCCAAAGAGAAATATTTGCTAAAATTAAAAGTACCCTAAAGCGAGGACAAATCAGATATTGTTATGTAGAAAAGATTTCACAGCTGTACTTTGAAAGTGTCACCTTTAGCCACAGTTCCTGAAAGCAGAGGGCTCTCTGTGTCCTCCTGTGAGTAACGCTATCATTAGAACTGTCCTCAGGGGAATATTTAATGATTATATTTTGCTGAGTTTGCATTTCTAGGTGGGGAATAGTTCATAATGATATCAATGAATTCATAATTTTGACTGTCTAAATTATCTTTCAAATCATCTGCCTTTTTTTTTTTCACATGAGAGGCTTTCATCTCAGGGAAAAACTGTACTTATTCTTTGTGAGGCTGATTCTTTTTAAAATAAATTCTAGAGCATTCTCCCTAAAAGTCTGGCATTGCAATCAGTACGGCATGTTTGACCTTGTCAGTAAATGATTTTGCAAAACTGTCTAAGCTAATAGGTTAAAAAAGGTCTTCTCATGATTTTGTCTGCTATATTAAGTTATACACAATATCCAAAGTACAGTAACTAATGTGCAAAATCATCTTATGTGAGGCAAGAAGCAGAAGTGTTGTAATTCAAAATGATTACCTTGCAGTTGGTGCAGAAATAAAATCAAGTATATTTTATTGCTTTTCTAATTTTCAGTTCTCTTTCTCCTTACTGTTCTTCTATAGTTTTACTTAATTTCACATTTCCTTAACTCTTGTCTATAGGCATCAATATTTGAACACTTCTTAATAAAAATATTACATCAGAAAAATCTTACTAGGGGGATCCAGGGACACAGGCATGGTGAGAGGGCATTCCGAGTAGCCGGAGAGAAGAGAGATCTCTGCTGAGAACAAGGAAAGTGCTTCTCCCCACCCCCTGCTTGGTTCAGAGAACCAGGAACCCTGCATTGGGCTGTGTGTTTCCAGCCAGCAGACCTTGGGTGCAGAATAGGCACTCAGGCCATCTGCCATGAGGAACACACAGGGATCCAGGGACACAGGCTAGGTACAAGAGATAAGGGAGAACCAATCATTGACAACATGACCACAAATAAAAACAGACAACAAGATGGTAGGAGGAAAGCGAAGGAAGGTACCCCAGGGAAACCAAGACAAGCTGGCAACATCAGAACCCAGCTCTTCCATCACAGCAAACAGCAGAAGGCCAAACACTCCATAAAAAGAAGACTCAGACCAGAATTCATACCTCAAGATGATGATAGAGATCCTTACACGAGAACAGGAGAAGCATAAAGAAATAGAAGCTTTTAAAGAGGAAACATGAAAAAAAACTCAATAACTGAAAGAACTAGAGGAAAACAGAAACAAAGAGATGAAGAAATGGAAGAAGGAATTTGAAACAGAAATAGTCGCAATAAAGAAAACACTAAAAGAGACAACCCTAGAGGTAGAAAACCTAAAAAAGAACTCAGGAGTCACTGATGCAAGCATTTTCAACAGACTACAAGAGATAGAAGAGAGAATCTTGGGGGACGAAGACAACACTGAAAACATAGAGAAAACAGTCAGAGAAGATGCAAAAGCCAAAATGCTCCTAACCCAAAATATCCAGGAGATCCAGGACACCATGAGAAGACCAAACCTAAGGATAATAGGAATAAAAGAGGACAAAATATCAACTAAGAGGCAAAGTAAATATCTTCAACAAAATCATAGAAGAAAACTTCACTACCCTTAAAAATGAGATGACCATGAGCATAAAACAAGCCTACAGAACTTCAAATAGGTTGGACCAGAAAAGAAATCCCTACCCCCGACATATAATAGTCAAAACGCCAAGTGCCCAAAGCCAAGAATACTAAAAGCAGTAAGGAAAAAAGGTCATGTAACATGTAAAGGCAAACAAATAAGAATCACACCCGATTTCTCAACAGAGACTATGTAAGCTCAAAGACCTAGACAGATACCAAGCAGACCCTAAGAGAGCACAGGTGTTAGCCCAAGCTGCTATACCCAGAAAAACTCCCAATCACCATAGATGGAGAAACTAAGATATTCTAAGTCAAAACTAAATTTATACAATATCTGACCACAAACCTAGAACTACAAGAATTATAGGTGGAAAACTTAATACGAGAGGAACTACATCCTAGTAAAAACAAGAAAACTTCTAAGCTAGAAAACCAAAAGAATAAAGACACACAGGCACAATTCTACCTCCAAAAGCAAACATAGCAGGAAACAGCAACCACTGTTCCTTGATATCTGTTAATATAAATGGACTCAATTTCCCAATAAAAAGATATAGGCTATCAGACTGGATTCATAAACAAAACCCAGCATTTTGCTGCATACAGGAAACTCATCTCTGAAACAAAGACAGACAATATCTCAGAGTAAAAGATTGGGAAAAAGACTTCCAAGCAAATGGCCCCAAGAAGCAAGCAGGAGTGGCCATTCTAATATTAATAATGTAGATTTTCAACCAAGAGTTATCAAAAAAGATAAGGAAGGACACTTTTTATCCATTACAGGGAATATTTGTCAGGAGGAACTCTCAATCCTTAACATATATGCTCCAAATACAAAAGCACCCATATTCATAAAAAAAAACTCTATCAGAGCTCAAAAAATATATTGCACCCCACACAATAATAGTGGAAGACCTCAATACCCCACTCTCACCAATCGACAGATCATGGAAACAGAAAATGAACAAGGACACAGTAAAATTAGCAGAGGTTATTAACCAACTGGAATTAATAGATATCTATAGAACATATCATCATAAAACAAATGGATACACATTCTTCTCAGCACCTCATGGCACCTTATCAAAAATTGTCCACATAATTGGTCACAAAATGAGCTTCAATAGATATAAGACGATTAAAATATTCCTATGCAACCTTTTAGATCACCATGGTCTAAGTCTGGTCTTTAATAGAAACAAAGATAACAAAAAGCCCACATACACATGGAAACTAAACAATACCCTATTAAATGAAAGCAGGTCAAAGAAGAAATAAAGAAAAAACTTAAGAATTTTCTAGAATTGAATGAAAATGAAAACCCAACATACCCAAACTTATGGGAGGCAATGAAAGCAGTACTGAGAGGAAAAATCAGAGCTCTGAATGCTTCCAAAAAGAAAGTGGAGAGAGAATACACTAGCAACTTGACAGGACAGTTGAATGCTTTAGAACAAAAGGAAACAGAAACACCCAAGAGGAGTAGACGGCAAGAAATAATCAAACTTAGGGCAGAAATAGACCAAATAGAAATAAAAAGAAACATTCAAAGCATCAACAAAACCAAGAGCTGGTTCTTTGAGAAAATTAACAAGCTTGATAAACCCTTAGCCAGACTAAATAGAGGGAAAAGAGAGAGTATTCAAATAAACAAAATCAGAAATGAAAGTAGAGACATAATAACTGAAACTGAGGAAATTCAAGAAATCATCAGATCATACTATAAAAGCCTATACTCAACAAAGCTGAAAAATCTCAAAAAAAATATGGATGAATTCCTAGACAGATACCAGATACTAAAGTTAAACCAGGACTAGGTAAACCATCTAAATAATCCCATAGAACCTAAAGAAATAGAAGCAGTCATCAAAAGGCTCCAAACCGAAAAAAAAAAAAAAAAAAAAAAAATAGAAAAAAAAAAAAAAAAGCCCAGGAACAGATGGAAGGAGTGCAGAATTCTACCATATGTTTATTGATGACCTAATACCAATACTCTCCAAACTATTCCACAAAATAGAATCAGATGGAACACTACCTAAATCATTTTTTGAGGCTACAATAACCCTTGTCCCTAAACCATAAAAAGACCCTACAAGGAAAGAGAACTTCAGACCAATCTCACTAATGAACATTGATGCAAAAATACTCAACAAAATCCTTGCCAACCGAATCCAAGAACAGATCAAAATGATCACTCATCATGATCAAGTAGGCTTCACCCCTGGGATGCAAGGATGGTTTAATATAAGGAAATCCATCAATATAATACACCATATAAACAAACTCAAAGAAAATAAACATATGGTTATCTCACTAGCTGCTGAGAAAGCATTTGACAAATTTCAACACCCCTTCATGTTAAAAGTCTTGGAAAGAACAGGAATCCAAGGCCCATACCTAAACATAATAAAAGCAATATACAGCAAACCAACAGCCAACATCAAACTTAAAGGTGAGAAACTTGAAGCAATCCCACTAAACTCAGGGACTTGACAAGGCTGCCCACTGTCCCCCTACCTACTTAACATAGTACTGGAAGTCAGGGTGGAGCAATTAGACTGCAAAAGGAAATCAAAGGGATACAAATTGGAATGGTAGAAGTAAAAACATCACTATTTGCAGATGACATGATAGTGTACTTAAGTGACCCCAAATTTTCCAACAGAGAAATCCTACAGCTGATAAACATGTTTAGCAAAGTGGCTGGATATAAAATTAACTCAAACAAATCAGTAACCTTCCTCTACTCAAAGGACAAACGTGCAGAAAGAAATAAGGGAAAAGATACACTACACAATAGTCACAAAAAATATGAAATACCTTGGTGTGACTCTAACTAAGTAAGTGAAGGACCTGTATGACAAGAACTTCAAACCTCTAAAGAAGGAAATTAAGTAAGATCTCAGAAAATGGAAAGATCTCCCATGCTCATGGATTGGAAGGATCAATATAGTAAAAATGACCATCCTACCAAAAGCAATCTACAGATTCAGTGCATTCACCATTAAAATACCAACCCTGTTCTTCATAGAGTTGGAAAGAGAAATGTGAAATTTCATCTGGAATAACAAAAGACCTAGAATAGCGAAATCCATCCTCAACAACAAGAATGCATCTGCGGGAATCACTGTCCCTGGCCTCAAGCTATATTACAAGGCAATTGTGCTAAAAACTGCATTGTACTGGTACAGAGATAGGCACGTGGATCAATGGAATAAAATAGAAGATCCAGAAATGAGCCCTCACATATATGGTCACTTGATTTTTGACAAAGGACCTGTACACATTCAATGGAAAAAGGACAGCCTATTCAACAAATGGTGTTGGTCCAACTTGCACTCAGCATCCCGAAGAATATAAATAGATCCTTTCTTATCTCCTTGTACAAAGCTCAAGTGTAAGTGGATCAAAGATCTCCACATTAAACCAGGTACACTGAAACTATTAGATGAGAAAGTAGGAAAAACCTTAGAACTCATAGGCACAGGAGAAAATTTCCTGAACAGAACACCAATGGCTCATGCTCTAAGGTCAAAGATTGACAAATGGAACTTAATTAGATTACAAAGTTTCCGTAAGCCTAAGGACATTGTCAAGAAAACAAAATGGCAACCAACAGAGTGGGAAAAGATCTTTACCAACCCCACATCAGATAAAGGCCTAATATCCAAGTTATACAAAGAACTCAAGAAGCTAGACAACAAAGAACCAAACAACCCCATTAAAAATGGGTTACAGAGCTAAACAAAAAGTTCTCAATTGAGGAATATCAAATGGCTGAGAAGCTTCTAAGGAAGTACTTGACATCCTTGGCCATCAGGGAAATGCAAATCAAAATAACCTTGAGATTCCACCTCACACCAGTCAGATTGGCCAAGATGAAAAATTCAAATGACAGCAGATGCTGGTGAGGTTGTGGAGAAAGGAGAACACTTCTCCACTATTGGTGGGGTTGTAAACTGGTACAACCACTCTGGAAATCAGTCTGGTGATTCCTCAGAAAAATGGACATAGTACTACCTTAAGACCCAGTTACTCCATTTCTTGGCATATACCCCAGAGAAGCTCCAACTTACAGCAAAGACACTTGTACCACAATATTAATAGCATCTCTATTTATAATAGCCAGAAGCTGGAACGAACTCTGATGTCCTTCAGTAGATGAATGGACACAAAATGTGGTATATTTACACAATGGAATACTACTCAGCTTTCAGAAACAATGACATTATGAAATTCTTAAGAAAATGGATGCATCTAGAGAATATCATCCTGAGTGAGATATTCCAGTCCCAAAAGAGCAGACATAATATGTAGTCACTGATAATTGGATACTAACCCTAGAAAGCTCTGAACACCCCTGAAACAACGCATAGACTATATGAAGTTCTAGGAAAGAAAAAAAAAAATAAAAGAAAAAACCATTATGCTTAATCCTTACACACCAATATAACTTTGAGTAATTCCAGGTTACATCCTGTTTTGCATGTACCTTATGCACCTTGTAACTTGTAAGATCTTAATGCACACTACCAAACCTTAAAAAAAAAAAAAAAAAAAAAAAAAAAAAAAAAAAAAAAAGCACTGACAAAGATGTATTCCTATACTTTTATGGAAAAATGCTTAAAATTTGTACATTTATCTTTCTTTTTTAAAATAAAGTTGTTCAAAATAAAAAAAAAAAAACCTTACTAAACTAAACTGTTATCTTACACTATGTATGGAAAATAACAACAACAAAAAAAAAGAATTGTGTAGTTTAAGACTAGAAACCTTGAAAATGTGAAACTTCTGTACAAAAACCTAATGGACTCAAAATTGGTTAGAAGAATGCAGTTTTGAACAACTTTGGTAGCATAAACTTGATGGCAAAGAGAACAAATGGAACAATATGTAACTAGAGACACCCAGAGTAAAACAATCAAGAGATAGGTGACATGTTGTTAATAAGATTTCTTGGCTTCTCCCCTGACAAACCACACCAAACCAAAATGGTTACATGAGGAAAGGTTTAATAGAACAAGGCCAGAGGTCGGGTCTAGAGAGGGTGAGGGAAAGGGGTTTCAGTCTTTTATGGGGTTAGTGACATCATTTGCTCCTAGGTGGAAGTGGGTTTCTGATAGAGTGAATCCTGGGAATCCTTGGCTGTTTTTGTGGCGATGGATGTGTCAGGTCCCTGTCACCTGTGGGTGGCCCCATAGCTGGTGGTAGAAGCTGTTCAAAGGCCAAAATTAGCCACAGAATGGGAGGAAATAGTTATGTCACATTTGTTAAAAGGCTATATCCACAACAAATTAGAAATTAGTATGTCTCAAAATGAAAAATCGTACAACATGAAAGTACATTGTCTGAGTTGACTTTTCTCAAAGGAGACATGCCTAGTTGCAGTGAGTAGAACTGATGCTCAGAATAGTCCTAGAAATGCAGTCTGTGAAGCCTCACTCACAGTATCTTCTCAAACTCTTCGGGAAGTTGTTATCAAGAAGTTGTTAGGTAAGAAGCAGTGATGAAGGAGAACTTGGACTTCAGTTAGACTCTAAATGCAGTCATTAAAGACAGTGTGGAGGCTTCTGGGAAAGTACAAGTAGAATGACTGTGTGGTCCAGTAATCCTCTCAGTTTACCAGCATTCTTTTATACAGCAAAAGAATAAAAAAATCCAGCATGCCACAGTTTTAGCTATTTTTGGACCATTTTCATGTCTTCTTGTATCAGTCAAGACTGAATATAGGAAAATAAATGAAAATATAATTTGGTGTATTTATATATTTAATTACAACTTAAAATTTAAACATTGTAATATTAATAAATATAGCATGGGACCACAATTATGCTATCACATACAATGGCTTTACTACTCTGAAAATCAACTGTGGATAATTTATTTATACCCTTTTACTCCAAACTCCTGACAACTACCCCTCCCTTTATTCTTTCCAAGTACTTGCCTTTTCCAGAATATCACACAATTAAATACACATATCATAAAGTATTTTCAGATTATTTTACATGTCAATAGAGATTTAACTTTCACCTCTTTCTTTTCATGGTTGGATGCTTTACTGTTAGCATTGTCTGTATATGCTACTATTCTATCTGTTCATGTTCTTCAGGATAAGTTGATTGCTTTCAAATGTTTTGAAATTAGAAACAAAGCTGTCAAAAATGTGATTGTCTGTTATTTTTTTGTCAACTGAAACTGATTTGGGAAGATACCAAGAAATGAATGATATATATTGGATCAGGTGTAAAAATGTGTTCCCTCCTCTAAATTGGCTGTGAAATCTAAGCTTCCCTAGCAGGTAAGGGCATAGTCTATCATTCTGTCTTGTCACTAGTATAGATTAGGTCCTTCTTTCAGATTTAAAGTCTCCAATATGTCTGTGCTGTTATCCGCTGATATTTTCCATATTTTTATTACTATGCCAGAGTATCAGACAGTTTTCACCAGTATACACTGCAAATTCCAGAGGGTCTTTCCTTCCTAAACAATCAAAAAATTTCCAAAGTCAAGAAACTAAGAAAAGAGAAGTCAAACAGTGTCCTTTGACCTAAACTTGTTTATTGAGAAAGAATTAGTTAAAATAATACAATTCCTAAATTATCTTAATGGCTTCCAAACTTTGAAAAAAAATAAGAAAAAATTTCACTATAACACAAAATAAGTAAAATTTCTCACTTTTCTTGGAAGTAAACTGAAAAAGGAGTATAAAATTGATACTTTACATATATGAGGCATATCATTTCATGATTGTGTGTGTGTGTGTATGTGTGTGTGTGTGCTTGTGTGTTCATTGAAAGTAATTACAGAATGCACAATACAGCACACAAGACTTTTGTATGTATACACACACATACATATACAATTTTCTATATGTATTATTTTTTAATTATAATGTATACACACAAATATTTCTTGTCTTAAACATCTTCAGAAATCTAAATCTTAATATATAAATTTTAAACTTTACAGCCTGGCTTGCTGTTGCATATTTGCAAATGAGTTCTATTACTTCCCTATTCATAGTCTGCTAGTTTCCTATTTTCTCCATATTAGCTTTGCATTTTAGTCTTTGTAAGCTTAAGCAACAGATTATAGTCTCTTTGATACCAATGTCACAAAGATTTGAATGTAGCTTCAATATCCCTGAAGACAACTGAAATAAGTTTGTAAATTAATCTTAAACAATACCAAGAATGTAAATTATGAAGCTTTTGAATTAATGTCATTCATAGGAAATTTGTTAACCATTTTAACTTGACAAATTATGGTTTTATTATAAGTCTATGACACAAAATATATAGAAATCCTAAAAGCTATGAGTAGTGTACTCATAGCGCATAAAATCCACAAATAATTTATATGAATCATATCTTAATCACTTAAAGTTAATGACAGTTTTCTTTTTTTTTCTAAAGAAGGTAGTTTTTCTCCCACTTTACAATAAAATGACTTTTTAAGCTTTAGTAAAAACATACCCTTGAACTAGTTGACAAATTATATCTTTTAAAAATAATAGTTACAAATTTTTGATATTTAAAATAAAATAATAACAAAATCAAAAGTAATAAATAAACCTTTTGTATACCAACTACTTAGAAAGTATTCTTGAGAATTAAGAGACAACTTCAAATTACTTGCCTTATACAAATGTTTCACTAATAGAAACACTTTAAGCAGAGTTGAGGACTTCTGTTCAAAAGCTCTCTTTTCAAGTTCCTTCTAAATGTCCTCTGTGAAAACAGACACCCTTAAAAACAGACAAACCAAGCTTTACTCAATTTGTCAGCCTAAGGGAGTTCCATTGTTCAGAGAAAATAAGATGGATATTCTAAATGGGGTGTTTTTGGAAGCCTTTCATGAAACATCAGTGACTCTTTAAAGAGAGTTTATTGATTCTTCAGGCAGCACCTGAGGCAGCTCAAGATCTATTGCTCTGTCACTTTAAAGGCAGCAGCAGACAAGCTTCTTTTCCTAGGAGAACTTTCTCTTAAGACCTAAAAATTTCTACATACCAATTGCATATGTCATCTCCTACTTGATCCACCAAACCCCAGTGGCCATGCCTAAATGGTTAAAAGCCATGGTTTTGCTCAGAACGCTTGTTAGAACAAAATTATATTTGGAGCAGTGACTCTGTCAATGGAAACTAAGCAGGCAATCCTGAAAACATTTCGAGGTTCTGTGATGATGAGAGGCAGGAGTCACAGGATCCTGAGGAAACCAACCTAAAATCAAGCTCTTAAGCAGCTAGCATGTCATGAGTCTGAGATATGGGACACTCACTGTCATTGTGGATATTTGTTCTAGGGATGGGAAGCTCTTTATTTCTCAATAAAAGTTGTGTTTGGAAATTGAAAAATATTAAAACTTTACTAAGTGTGTACAAGGTAGGTAAGAGGGACTGTTTATGAATTGCAGTCATGTGTGATGGTGTTAGGGCTCAGACGGTTCAACTCTCTTCTCTTTCCATCCTGTAGGTTCTAGAGTTCAAACACTGACCATAAAGGTTGCTAACATGCGGTTTTACATACTAAATCATCTCACTTCCCCAGGGGGGAAAAAAAACATTTAGCTGTTATTTATTCCAGAATCCAACTACTTCTAAAATTTAATGTTATGTGAAGTTTTGAGGACCTTGAAGATTCTCTTTTCCCTTTCATTATAATCATCTACAATCATTTTCATGACCTTTGGAAATACTATCATTTAGAGTTTCCAGAAGTCAGGAATTAAAATACATTGTACACAATCAACCATAAGAATGTCAAATTTTAGTCATTCTACATTAATGCTACAAATAATGAGAAGTTCTTAATTTTTATCATTTAAATACTATCTTGAGCATTTATGAAAACATAGAATTGTCATTTTCTTATCTCAAAAGGAAAGCACATGCATGTGCACATGAACAAGTGTCTGAGATTATAATAGATTTTAAATATATATCAAAGATAAGTTTATATAAGTATGATTGTGGAGTTAATCTTGCTAGTGTATCTGCATAGTTTAAAAAGGTTTGTCTGCATTAATAAATGTGCATCACCTTGTGACCACATAGAAATCAAGTGCCTTACTTCTAAGGAGGCAATTTGGGGAAGACATATATATATATATATATATATATATATATATATATATATGTATTCCAATAATACATATTCTAATAATATACATTTTTCAATAAGAGAAATGTACAGTATGCTTATTTGATGTCTTTCTTTGTTCTGTCTTTGTTTTTTGTTTTTGTAAATTTACCTAAAGTGATTATGCTTCTAAGAGTCTGACTATCCTGAATTATTAAATTTATTCACTTATATCCTTGAGTTAAAAGATTAGAGTACTAAACAACAGTATTTAATGAGACAGAGGCCAGTTTGTACCTGAGACCAGATAAATTATTGGCAATATGCTGTAAGATATTAACAGAAAAGCACAATGGCCACTGTCTAAAATTAATGCCTATGACTTTGTACCTAAATAGGAACTGACCATTATAAATGACCTTCTAAAGAGACACCCTGTGTTCATATTTTAAGAGTCGGAAGTTCATTGAAAGAAGACCCCAGACTCAGATAGTATGCAAAAACAAAGAGCATTTATTCTGCTGAAACTAGCATGCTAGGGTCACCATTATTTCAGAGTGGCAATGTGAACAAAAACATTCAAGTCCCTTTTATAATAGAACTGCTTAATTGCTTTTGAGATAACAAAAGACTTAAAACATAAAGCACATTCCAAGGTGTTATAAATACCTTTAATCAAAGGTCATAAAGAAGATATACACCACAGGACCACAGGTGTCAAAACAGGAGATAAGATATTGACTGGGTTTATCTATACAAAATTTCAAGGACAGCATATTTATGGTCTTTAACATCCTATGAACTGTAAGCTAATAACAAATGATTAATGTTTAATGAGATAATTGCTTCTAGTGAATATACATGTAGACATTATTTTTTATAAACCTCTTATTTAATTTTTGAGTGGAATTTTATGTGCAAACTCATACTGGTCTTTTTACCACATGAACATACACTCTGAAAGTCATACAAATGCTGAGAACAAAGGGCAGAAACAAACCTGTCTCCCCTTCTCTTCGTGAGACTTAGACAAGTGCAATTCCTTCCTGAGATAGAACAAAGGCTGCTTTACCTAGCCTCTTACTGTTATATTCTGGGGCGCTAAATGAGAAGCTTCAGCTTCTTACCTCAAAGAAACCCAGACAGGCCTATCCGCTGTGGAAGCAAAGTAGTTATGAAGGCTAGCAAATAGTTTATGGACAGGCATCTGGGTGGAGACAAAATAGAATAAGAAAGATCCTTCAATAAAAAGAAAAATCTCACCCTTAAGATATGTACCAACAAGGCTTTGACTCAATGTAATCTCTCAAACTGTAAAGATGAATTCATTTTTCTATTTCACAAGGAAGTTAATTAATTAAAGTACAGAAGAGGGTGTGATATATTCCTGGGCTGTCCTGAAACTAAATCATGAAAAATACTGAACAAAACTTTTAATAGCACAATGTTAAGAAAATGTTTTTTTTTTTTTACCAGAAATCTAAATCTAGAAAAATAAATGTCAAGCATTACACATAAACTGGTATTGTGCTTGGGGCCTTACCTAGTTACTCCTATTGTCCCTGACTCAAATATTAAGTTCATATATATGGGATCAATGTTAGAGCATGCGCAGTTAAGGGGTGGGTAAGATTTAAAATCATACCAAGACATTTAAAAGTAACACACTTCGTGTCTGAAAACAATCAAACAATCAAACAAGCAAATAAACAAAAAACGAAAAAGAGCTGTCATTTCGTTGAGAAATGTTAAGGAATTGTGGCCTGCAGGTAGCTTGAGAAAATGAATACAGAGGAATACAAACCAGAATTCTCTGTAGAATTTATAATCATTTATCCTTGGGCAGAGACTAGAAGTAACACTTAATTGGTCTTGAAACCCAAATGCAGAAAATTTATTTTAAATTGATTCTCAAGTGTCTGCTGGATACATGCACATATCTTCTCTGGAGGAAAAAAAAATCTTAGAAAATATACAAACAAACATGCTCAACACTTGCCTCAAGCTAACTGCAAAGAAAAGTTCAAAGAATGTGATTTTTCAAGAGCAAATCACCAAAACCAATTTACATGGCACAGGGGCATAAGTCAGTCACTGAGAGTCTTAAAATATCAAGAGAGAATAAACTATTTATGGAACATAGGAATCAGAATTAAGGCCATATGACACTAAAGCAAATTTATCCTTAGCAAATTTATCTAGATGAGAAACATACCAACATTATGATAAAAAAAATTAAAACCATCAAAGTGATTAACCAGAAAAGAGTTAAAATGGAACATTATCGGATTTTTAGGTGGAATACAAAGTACAAAATTCACGGAAACAGAGAGAAAACGAAGAGGAAATGTAAAGCTGGTCTTCAGGCCCATAGCACAGGTATGCTCCTGTAACTTATGGGTCCTCCTTTATTTTCTGACATTCTGTAGCATCTGACCTGCTAGAACAGTGTAACAGCCTCTAAAGACACATCTGCAGCACTAATTCCATGGCAATAGGCCCAGAGGATTCAGTGGGTCACAAATAAAAACAAATGGCAACATGACTAAGAGTAAGTAGTGGCTTCCTAACCCAGACCACATAACCATCCTTATACTCTACTACAACCTTCAGCCTCTCTGCCTCTCAGGAGGTCATCAGTAACCAAGAAAACTGGTGAGACTCCCTCCACCCAAATTCCTATGCCAACTAGTACACCCACATAGCCCGGTTGCCACTAGACCTATCCTCCCTGCTGAGCTCCACTTTCCTTTCATTCTGTTTCCTGACCAAGGCCAGATCAGCTGCCTGATACCCTCTCATACCCTCAGTCTGCCTGCCTCCCAGGTGGTGTACTTTAATCAGGGCACAGTTCTTCCAGTTCTCACCACCGTCCATAACTGGAGCAGATCCTGCCCCTTGTACCCATAGTCCACCAGTCTCCCAGGAGATACACTCTGGTCAAGAACACAGTATGTCTGTCCTATCCAGGACACAAGATCCCACCCTCAACCAGAGACAGCACTGATTGACTCCTGGGAGACTGGCTCTAACCTGTGTTCTCCCTGCCTCCAAAAATGCTGGCTCCAGTCAGAGGCACCGAGACCAGTTAACACCCAAGATAACCAGAAGGCAAGCGGCAAACATGAGAACATAAGTGACAGAACCCAATGCAGTTTGGCACCATCAGAACTCAGTGCTCTAATCACGGCAAGCCCTGGATACCCTAACACACCTGAAAAGCAAAATTATGACCTAAAATCCCATCTCATGAAGATGATAGAGGCCTTTAACGAGGACATAAAGAACTGCCTTAAAGAAATACATGAAAACACAGGCAAAGAGGTAGAAGAACTTAAAGAAAGAACAAATCCCTTAAAGAAAATCGTGGAAGAAATCTTCCCTATCCTAAAGAGAGACATCACCATACATGGACGGGAAGCCTACAGAACAACAAACAGGACAAGAAAAGAAAATGCTCTAGTCATATAATAATCCAAAAACCAAATTCGCGGAGCAAAGAAATAATATTAAATTCTGTAAGAGTAAAAGACCAATCTCAGAGGTCTAGGTTAATTAAGACTGCAGGTCTGCTTACAGGATCGCCCTCCTCCACAGCTTCCTCCAGCTTTTCCCTAATTCAGCCACGGGGGGCAGCAGCTTCCGTTTGTTGGTTGGGTGCAAGTATCTGCATCTGACTCTTTCAGCTGCTTGTTGGGTCTTCCAGAGGGCACTCATGATAGGTCCTATTTGGTGAGCGCTCCATAGCCTCAGTGACTGACGGTGTCAGGCCTTGCAGCCTCTCCTTGAGCTGGATCCCCTTTTGCACCCCTTCCCACTGCAGGGCATTAATTACATCTAGGGTCCCTGCGTTTTGAGTCCTGAGGCTCTCTTACCACCCAGGTTTCTGGTACATTCTGGAGGGTCCTCCCAACATCCTATTTCCTGAGGTCACCTGCTTCCGTTCTTTCTGCTGGCTTTCAGGGTTTGAGTCCTTTCCCCCCATCCAATAGCAGATCATGTTCCCTACCCACTCTCCCATTTTCCTCCCCACTTGTGGTTACTTTTTTCTCTGTCCCAGGTGGGAATGAATCATTCTCACTTGGGCCCTTCAGCTTCTTGATCTGAGTTCTGTTTACTGAACCTTGGGTATTTTGTACTTTTTTGTCTAATATCCAGATATTAGTGGGTATATACTGAGAATGTACTTTTGAGTCTGAGTTACCACCCTCAGGATATTCTAGTTCCAAAAATTTGCCTGCAAAACTCGTGATGTCTCTGTTTTTAATGGCTGAGTAGTATTCCATTGTGTAAATTAGCCACATTTTCTGTATCCATTCATCTATCATGGAGCATCTGGGGTGTTTCAAGCTTCTGGCTATCACAAATAATGCCATTATGAGCGTAGTGGTATGCACACCCTTGTAGCATGATAGGGCATCTTTTGGCTATATTCCCACAAGTAGTATTGCTGGGTCTTTGGGTAGATATATACCCAATTTTTTGAGGGATCACCAAAATGACTTCCAGGGTGCTTGTATCAGTTTGCAATCCCACCAACAATAATGATGGAGTGTTCCTCTTTCTCCACATCCGTGCTAACATGTGCTGTCACCTGAGGTTTTGATCTTAGCCATTCAGATCTGTGTAAGGTGTAATCTTAGGGTAGTTTTAATCTGCTTTCTCTGATCACTAAAGACTTTGAACATTCCTTTAGGTGCTTCTCAGCCATTTCAGACTCCTCTGTTGTGAATTCTCAATTTAGTTCTAAACCCAACTTTTTCAGTTGGCACAATAAAGGCTCTAAAACCAGAAGATCCTGGAGAGATGTCATGCAGACCCCATGAGAACTCAAATTCCAGACCAGGCTACTATACCCAGAAAAACTCAGTCATAATATATGGAAAAACCAAGATATTCCATGACAAAACCAAATTTGAACAATACCATTCTAGTAATCCATTCCTGCAGAGGATATTGGAAGGAAAACACAGAAATTTAACATCTCACAACAAACAAAAAGAGAGAGAGAGAGAGAGAGAGAGAGAGAGAGAGAATATCACACACACAATGCTGCCTCTAGCAACAAAACTAACAGGAATCGTCTGTCTTTAATATCTCTCAACATCAATGGTCTCACTTCCCCAATGAAATGGCAGTGGCTAACAGACTGGATATGTCAACAGGAACCAGCATTTTGCTGTGTACAAGAACAACTCCTCATGGGCAAAGATAGACATTACCTCTGAGTAAAGAGCTGGGAAAAAGATTTTCAAGTATAAGATTTTTTTGGAGATGTTTCTGACCTTTTGAGCTGGAAATCTTCACCCTCTTCCATCTCTATTATTCTTAGATTTGATGTTTTCATTGTGTCCTAAATTTTCTGGATATTTTGAGTTAGGAAGTTTTTATAGTTTGTATTTTTTGACCAATATGTCAATATATTTTATGGTATACTTTCCAAAATTGACCATATAATTGCCCACAAAACAAGGCTCAACAAATCTAAGAAGACTGAAAATCCCATACATTTTATTAGATAGCTACTGCCTAAGGCTGGACTTCAATAACAGCAAAAACAACAGAATGCTCATGGAAACAGAACCACTCTCTGCTCAATAATAACTTGGTCAGGAAAGACATAATTAATGAAATCAAAGACTAGAATTCAATCAAAATGAACACAAAAAATACCCAAACTCTTGGGACAAAAAGAAACCAGTGTTAAAATGCTGTACCATACCACAAAGAGCCATGCTCCACTATGTTCATTGCAGCCTTATTTGTAGTAGCAAGAAGCTGGAAACAAGCCCAGATATCCCTCAATGGAAGAATGGATACAGGAAATGTGTTTCATTTACACAATGGATTGCTATTCAGCTACTAAAAATAAGAACATCATGAATTTTGCAGGCAAATATGTGAAACTTGAAAACATCTTGGGATGAAGAGATGTCTCAGTGGTTAAGAGCACTGACTGCTCTTGATGCCCTTCTCTGGTATCTCAAGACAGCTACAGTGTACTTATAATGAATAAATAAATGAATAAATAAATAAATAAATAAAATAATGAATGAATGAATGAATAAATAAATACTTAAAAAAATATATAGCCTAAGTGTAGTAACACAGGCCCCAAAGGACATGCACGTAATTTACTCACTAATAAGTGGACATTATCCAAAAGGACAGAATACATAAAATACATCCCACAAAATACAAGAAGTGTAACAAACAAAAAGTTCCCATACTCAATGCCTCAGTCTCAGGGAAGAAAATCATTATTCGAGTCAGATGGAGATAGGGAACTTGTGGGAAGGGGCAGGGAAGAGGATTAGGTATGGGTGAGGGGACAGGAGAGAAGTTCATAGGGTAAGGAGAATGAATGGAAATGTCCAGCCTGGAGGGCTAGGAAGTGGCGGGGGGGGGGGGACCCTGTAAAACATACTAGAGACTAGGAGGTGAGCAACTCTCAGAACTCAATGGGGATGACCTTAGCCAAAATACCCAGCAAATGGGAGAGAGAAGTCCAGTAGATATACAAGGCCTGAAATGGAGGAACAGAATCTGACCCAGAACTGTACCTGTTTAAAAGAACTGCAGAAAAAAATGGAGAAAAGTCTGATGAGAGGAACCTAGCATGGCTGCCCTAAGAGAGATGGAGACAGATGAAAATACTTTTATCCAACCAGTGGACAAATTTAGGGACCCTTCTGGCTGAACTAGGAGAAAGATTGAAGAAGCTTAAGGGGAGGGTGAACCCACAGGAAGACCAACAGCCTCAACTGATCCTAGGACCCATCACATATGTAGCAGGGGTTTGTCTGGTCAGGCCTTATTGGGAGAAGATGCACTTAATCCTTGAGAGGCATAAGGCCCTGGGGAAAAGGGAGTGTTGATAGGGTGAGCACCCTCTCAGAGGCAAGGGGGAGCAGGGGTGGGATGAGGAACTGTATGAGGGGGGACTGAAAAAAGAGGCAAGGGCTGGAATGTAAATTTAAAGGAAAGAGTAAGTAGTCTAATGGAGTAAATCTGGCACTAAATTGATGCTTTCAGTGTACCAGAATATATAGCATATATACACCTTGAGTAAGAGTGCTTATATATGAAACTCTTTCTTTAAAGCACTGATTCATCAGGGTTTTTTTTTTTTTTTGAGTTCTTTATATATTCAATACACTTATGCTCTGTTACATGCAGAGATGGCAGAGATATGATTTCTACTTTGTTGACTAACTGCTCAATAAACTAAAAGTTTCTATTGCAGTATATATCATTTCTATTTAATGAAATCTTACTTACTGATTATTGGTCCTATTTTCTTCATAGCAGAGGTTTTATGTAAAAGTTACTATAGGATGCATTCCAAAGTGTACTACTTACTCTTTCTGGAGATAGTTTGGAATTTCAGATATAACATAGAGAACTTTGATCCTTTTGTAATGAATGGGAAAAATGGGGTCATTTCATACTAAGCAAAGAAACAATCCATAAAGAGAAAATTAGAATTATAAACAAATATACAACAAACAAAGGGTCATCTAATTTTACTAAACAAGTGGAACTTGATTTAAAATAGCAGATTCCCTCCAATGTAGTACTAGAGGATGACTTCAATTCCAGACTTTCACCACTAAATAACTGGACAGCATTTTAGTAAAGCAATGTTATAATTTAAGGACAAAATAGATCAAATTGCATAATAAAGATCTGCAGTGTGTTCCACTCAAAGACTAAAGCATCCTTAGCAGCCATTGGAATCTGCTTACAAGAGATTACATGCTTGGACACAAAACATGTCTCAACAAAATCAGGAAAGCTTGAATGAACATCCCTTATTCTATTTGTCCACATAGGATACAGCTAGACATCAGTAGCAAAAGAAACTACAGAAAATGTGTAAATTCATAGAGATTAAACAATACACTATTGAATCATTACAGAGTCATTAAAAAAGAAAGAATTGATAACATTTGTGTAATCAATTGAAAATAAAAATTCAGTTCAACCATATCTGTAAAGTGCAATAGCATTGAGGAAATTTTATTACCCTTAAGTGACTATTTAAAAAAAAATGATCGTAAATAACTTGATGTAAAAGCTTAAGGAAAATGGATAGAAGAACAAAAAACTGGAAAGGTCATGATAAGAAGGAATTCCAGAGGCCAGGCTAAAATTATATGACAATAAACATTGTTGCCAGCTGAGTACATCTGGGACAAACTATGACTCTTGCCTTTGGGTGGGACTGAGAATATGTCCTGGAAAAAAATGGAGAGGCCATAAACTTTTTTTCAAGTGGTCAACACCTAGTAGCTGCAGTGAACAAGACGTCAAAAGAAAGGCAATGGTGCTCTGCTTGTTTATCTTATTTCTGTTGCTGTTCCTATTTTCAATAACCTTAAAGAACATTGAAGAAAAGCTTCTGTTGTATTGCAACACTAAATACTGGTTCTCCAAGACTCCTTTAGGCTTCTTGTACCACATTAAATTTTCTGAAGCATCCAAATTCATGTCACTGGGTTTTCAGCCTCTCCAGCATGTAGATGTCCCCTGCCATGCAAGCTAATCTGATAAATCCTTTTTTATAATATATATTCTTTTTATTTTTTTCTACTCTTCTAGGCTTCATAGTCTAGAGTATTCTAACTAATGTATCTGTAATCACACAATGGACTAAACATATACAGATAGAGTTTAAATGTCGTATTCAGAGCTAAAATGTTAGAGATGTTAGAAAATACTTACATATTCAAATAATGCCAAGATATAAAACTATGTAATATATTATTTAAAGATATATAAAGATAAGATGTCATTATTAAGACAATAAAGAACAATATCAGAGAATTTGGAAATGTAAGAGTTTGGTCCTTGGGGTGAAATTAAAGATCTAGTAGGTACAGAATATTTAGAGGATCTGAAAGGGTTGAGTTTTAATTTCTTATGTGGATAGTAAGAGAATTTATGCTATTTCTTCAGTACTCCTAGAATAGTAAATATATTTTATTTGAATTTATGTTAATGAGGCATTATTTTACATAAAAATGGCCTTTAAACATAAAACTATTTGTAATAGTAATCTTTACATACTTACTAATCCATTTGGATAACATGATGTTGGGTTCTTGACACATTAAAATAAATACAAATGTTTACAAAATATATCAAACATTCTTAGATTATGCATATTTAGTTCTTAATGAAATAGCTTGTCAAATAAGTGAGATGTTTGGGGTAATAAAGTAGCTTTTGTCCTGTCATCAATAGTTGGTATAGTCTTGTTTTAATTGATTTTAGGACCAAGCTAATTTTATGCTTGAGAAATAGATTAACTCAGACTAAAACTTCAGCAGTTCTCAATTAGTTTCTGACTTATTACAATCAGTTGTGGAAGCAACAAGAGGGAAGAATGAACACTGTCAGCAATTGAAAGTTGTTTAACAGGGTTTAGGAAAAGGCAGAAAAATGTGTTTTACAGATAATAAGAACTCAAGGACTGAAAGACTACATTTTAGTTTGTGTATTTTATGTATTTATATTATGTGTGTGTGTGTGTGTGTGTGTGTGTGTGTGTGTGTGTGTGTGTGTGACTCTTGGGGTCTTGGGGGACACAAGCTAAACCTGCATATAATAGCCCATAGATATCAAAAGATCCCTTGAATCTAGAACTGCAGGTAGCTATGAATATCACATGTATACTAGAACTAAATTTGGGGGTCTTTCTTAAGAACAATAAACACTCATAACTATTGAGATGTTTCTCCGGTATGAAAATGAATTAACTTTAAAAATGTTCATGGGCTTAGAGTATAGTATATTTGATTCTCTGAAATGTAAATCTTAAAATTTCAAAGTTGAAATGTACTGTGTAATCTAAGACACATGATGATTACTTTGTAATGTAAAAATGCAGTAATCTCATCATTACTTTTAATCATGTCATTCCAAATCCACAATGAGATTAATTTCTCTGAATTAAAAATGCAGCCGATTAGACACAGGTGTTTTTATACAACTAGTAAACTGCAGCTATAAATACAGTGTGTATTACATCTCTTACAGAGTGCATAAAACCCCAAAAAGCATAATACATTTTTATTAATTAAGTATATACTTTCTGTTTCATAATTATTTAAGCTGAATCGATGAATAATTTTATATGTAATTTATTGATACATATATATGTATATTAATATATGGACAAACATTTTACATACTCACACACACAAGCACATACACAAGCATACACAAATACAAATAGTATCACATGATAAGATCAAGGGAAAAGTAATTGATACTTTTCAATTTCATCAATAAATTGTTCAGTAAACATCCTCTCATATGGGGGTGTGCTTTAAACCAAAGTGAAAACCTGAGTCTCTATGGAGCTGAGGAATGGAAAACGTCAGTGAAAATTCTTGGTTGGCACTTGTACTCTCTTGGTAACTGAAACTGTCCATGTGACCCCTGGGTCAATGTCATAATTTAAAACTGACTTAATATTGATACAGGGGAAATCAGGGTCCCCTCTTAGGATGATTAGTTTCATTAACAGAAGAATTTTAAATGGTCTTCAACGATTTCACTAGAGTTAAAAAGAGCACATCCCAAAGTTGTCAAGCTGAACATCATCAGCTGTGGGGAAGAATAGACGACAGACATGAAAGCATCCACACTCTGTGCAAACACTGAAATCAGGCAAAGTCAGGCAAACAGCCGCATGGAGAAGAAGGGATCTTTAGACAAGAATTTCAAAGGCCCATATTCTTGGTGAAACTCAAGAAATAGACAGAAGAAAAGATAAATTGACGTTTACTGTGGGGAAAAAATTTTTTTCAAGTGTAGTGTTCCTGCTAGGGAAAAGACCAAGCATTTAAACAAAGGAGCCTGAAATGTGTTGGTTACCGGTTTGTTTCTTTGAATTCTCTCCTAGATCTTATCCATTGTGTTTGGCTTGTTGGGCTCTTTTCACCGAGGTGGACTGGGAGAAGCCTGCTCTGCCACGCTGAACCTGTTGACCGTTTACTCTAGCAGGCAAGTCCTTCAGTGTTTCTCTTGGCTTGTATTTCAAGAAGGCAGGGCTATGCTGTCTTTGTAAAGTCTTAAAGTGGAGCAGGAAGAGAAGAAGCAGAGGGACTTGCGGCACCATATCGGCAGATGTGAGGATCAGAGATTGTGCTAATTGTCAGTTCGACTGTCTGGATTATACAGGGGTCAGTGCAGTAAGTAGCTCCACCAGAAAACAAAAGTCGAAAGAAGAAAGAGCGTCTGTCTGCAGAGTGGAAAGACCTAGGTCTTTTGGGCTAATGCCAGAAGTTAATGGACCATAGACAGGGGTTACTCACAGTCTTTGTTTAAACTGGAGTTCACTTGTGGGTCTGCGTGGGCTGTGGTATCCTTCTGCTGGGTAGCCCCACATTAGGCACCAAATGTAGGTTTGTGTTCTGCCTTGCTGCTGGCGAGTGTGAACTCCAATTAGGCCGACAAAATGGGAGGTGCTAGGCTGTAAATGTAGCCTAAGATAGGGGCCTCAGCTGGGTGAGCAATGAGGCCGACTGAGGCCAAAGCTCCCAAATTTCCAGACATTCAGATGCAGCTGGGAACCACTAGAAGTAAGGAGGAGGGTTGGCAATGAGCCTGGGGTCAGAGGGAGGAGAAATTCAGCTTAGCTCAGGTGCTAATATCTGTATACAGAGGGCAGAGGGACTTCTGAGGGCTACTTGGGTGGCACAGCTCTCTATGATGAAGCCTCACACACACGCCAGGGCAGTTCCTGATGACGTAAATAATCCTTACTGTCCACATTGTGTAATGGCAAAAATAGATGCATAATACTTACTTATGATGGAGCAGAGATTGAGCAGCTTTTGCAGACAGGATTTTCCAGGAAGGGAAGCTCATTGGCTAAACCCTCGGGAAGCATATCTAGATAGCGCATTATCATGGAGAACTCTGTGCTCTGTACTATATGACTAGTGGTCAAGATCCTCATTATGGTCAAGACAGGAAACACAGTGGCATGCAGGCAGACAAGGTTCTGGGGATAGCTCTGAGTTCTCCATCTGGAGCTACACTTACAACAAGAAAGTGTGTGCCCTAGTGACCTGCCTTGAGCTTCTGAGACCTCAAAGCCCACTGTTAGAGACACAGAACATTTACACAACTACTACAAGTTCAAACCTTCTAACAGTGAAACCCCCTGGGAACCTATGGAGGCCATTCTCTTTCAACACACCACGACTTCCAAATGGTGAGCCATAAGAGAAAGGCGTAGGATTGCCTTCACAACATCTCATAGCTCTTATAAGCCCCAAATAAATTTATAGGCTTGTGGAGACATTGCTTTTGTAAGAAGAAAATGTATAATAAATAAGAGGTTGGTTCTTCAGAAACACAAACTATATGGGCAAACTCCTAGCTAAACTCATGCAAGGAGAAAGATACAAGGGTCTAATAAATAACATTAAAGGTGGAAAGGTCTTCCTCTTAGCACTGGTTTCAAAGTATCTCATAAGTTTAGGTATGTCGTGCCTTTATTTTTGTTAAATTCTAAAGATTCTTTGATTTCTTTCTTTATTTCTTCCTTGACCAAGCTATCATCCAGTAGAGCATTGTTTAGCTTCCATGTGTGTGTTGGTATTTTGTTGTTTGTGTTATTATTGAAGACCAGCCTTAGTCTATGGTGATCTGCCAATACCAGGCAGATTCAAGTCTAAATCTTATCAGTTCTAAAAAGGAAGGGAAACACCAATGCTTACCAGCGTTCTGTTAGATAGAAGGAGGATGCCATTGGTCCTGACCAGTCCATTCAGTGGAACTGAGAGTACATGCTTAAACTCATTCTAGGAAGCCAGTATTATATCCCCATTCAAATGGTCAAAAAAGCCACCAAAAAGAAAAAACCTACATAATTGTTACACAAAGTATCATAGAAATAAAAAATTTCAAAATTCATGCAAAATCAAAATGAAATTAAGATGATCAATTACAACTGAAGCAAGATTAAGTAACTTATCTTTGCTGGTACATGTGGGTCCAAAATGGGACAAAAGCTAATCATTAGTGTCAGTGCACAGATAAGATGACATTTCCAGTTACACAGAGGGAGCATGCATATAGATTTGCCATACAGATTCCTTATTGTCTTGTCTCATTTTATGCTCTAAAATGATATATTTCAATAAAATTATCTCATGTTCTCTCCTAGTCCCACTGTAAAACTTATAAATGACCACTGTGCAGAACAGTATTCTTTACAGGAGTCCTCTGAACAGTCTTTATTTTTCATTAATAAACATATGTTTGCTTTTCCTCTTCTTGCTCAGATTCCCAATCTTCTTGGGCATGAGAAGACTCAAAAGCCTTACAGTTGAGGTGGCTTTTCTGACTGTTGATTGTTTAGTGCCCTTTATCTCTAAGTCAGTCTTTAGAAGAGCTTAAAAAGGCACTGCCAATTACAGAGAGGCACTATCACTATAACTAAGTTGATTTACTTCCAGTAAGGCAAGAGAGGTTCAACATAAATAGCACCAGCATAATTAAAAAATAAACTTAATGAAAGAAAATATCCCAAGATTAACTTGATGAGGAGGTCTTTGAGCAAAGTTCAATGTTCCTTTATTATAAAACCTTTGAAGATACTCAGAACAGAAGAAATATAGCTCAGTATAATAAAACTATATTGCATTGAGTATAATGAACATTCACTGTACAATTTAGAATGAAACAAACGGTATCTTCTCTTTTTACATTTTTAAAAATATATATTAGTATTGTTATTTGGAGACATGGTTTTATACTTAAAAGATCCTAAAAACTTTATGAGAGAATTTATGTACTTTCAGAAAAGCACAAAATATTTAAATAAAACATCCAATTAATAAATGATTGAAAAAACTGAATAGATAATTCTCAAAAAAAAAAAAAAAAAAAGAAATGTAGATGACCAATTGAAAATATGTCTGATATCTTTAGCCACCTGTGTTGGAAATCAGATATTTTCACCTGGAACCTAGCAGTAGTTTAGGTCATAACTGGCCACCACCAGGTGCATCAGGTGACCCAGGTGCAGCACACAGAAGGCCCTGGTTACTCCAGCTCTTCTTACTGCCTTTGCCCTTTCCCTTGCCATCATTAAGATCTCAAAGATAAAAGACAACTTGCAAAATAAAGAGACTTTAGGCACTCAATGTATGCATCGAAGCATAAAATAAAAATGCAAAATGTTTGAAATTTGATATTTCAGGTAAGTATCAAAGAGAGGATCTCTTCAACATAGGCAATAAAATCTGAATTGTTATCCTTTATCCTAAGGTTATCAAAATCTTGTTATCACAGAAATTCCTCTAAGGAATTCTTAACAGTTACATTTACTTTCATGTTTACTGTCTGGTGTTTGGTAGGCATACAATGAATTTTATGAACGAATGACTGAAAAGCATACTATTAGTCTTAATTAATCTCCACATTTTCTTTGAGAAATTGAGATAGTAAAATCACAAAATATTGTTTCGTCTTTGGAACATGCAGATTTATGTATGTTTCTTCTGTGGAACATGCAGATTTATGTATGTTTCTTCTGTGGAACATGCAGATTATGGATGTATGAAATATCACGGTGAAACCTATTTTGCTAACCAAAACATCATTTTTAAAATGGAAAAGATGATGTGTTTGCTAAGGAAAAAATGGTTCTCAAATGGAATAAATATGATTCTAAATAACAAAAGTCTCCTTCGGAAAAAAAATCAATACTCGGGATATAAGAAAAACGTTGTTAGTTTGAATCAAGTGAACAGAGCATTTACTGTGGCATTTATTCACTGTTTATGAAAAACAAACATAATTAGTAAAATTTCATTTTATTACAAGAAAATGCCTTTTTGTACAGATGACGCAGTACAAATAAAGACCCAAAGCTTTCAAAAGTTTCGTGTTATTCATGTCGGTATAAATGAAGTTGACCGTCAGAAAAACTATACACAATTATATTTTAATTGTTAAAGAATATTATAAATAATCTTATTTTTATTATTTTCAAGCTTTTGATTTTAAATATTTTGGTTGTGAGCCTAGTCTTTAACGGCTGAGCCATCTCTCCAGCCCAATTTTGTATATCCTTGCCAATTACTTTAATCACAGAGACTAAACCATAATTAATAATAAAAATAATTTAATATTTTCTTCTGTTCTTTTTCTATGCAGTGGTAAAATGGATAAAATAACACTATAGTTTATTAGAAAAGTCTCAATCTGTAAGTTGAGCTGCCATATTAAAATGCTAAGAATGGTAAAATATAAAACAAGAATTAAAGCAAGTTTGGGCAAGTCTCCAGACAGCTTGTGGTAACCTATTGAAATATATAATTAAAATAGCGCCTCAAAAGCAAAAACATGCACTCTATCATAACTGCTCCCTTTACAATGATCTGTCCCCAAAACAATATCTATTCACAGCAGAACACTCGGGTTTTAGTGCTTATAATTAGCAGTTATAATTAAAATAACCAGCTAAGTTGTAAGACTTCTCCAGAAATCTTGGCTGAATCAGTCTTCACAGCATGAGGCTCTTCAAGATGCCAGCAACAGAGTCAAAGGTACCTAGGGGCTGACTGTTGACTATCTCAGTTGGTCCTTTCCTGCTGGAAGACAGCTCAAGGCTCCACCTATTTAGACTGCATTATTTGAGGCCTTTTCCAAAGTTTCATTTTTTTTTCTTTTTGTTTTATTAAAGTGCAAAGTCTAAACAACTGAATGTAAGAAGATGACAATAATAGGAAAGAAGTAATTAGAAGAAAATCAAAAGCAAGGTAGATAAGTAAATAGATATGTTAAAGTATAATGGGTTTTTTGTTTGCTTGTTTGTTTTTGTTTTGTGTCCTTTTAGTTTTATTTTTAATGAGGTGCTTTGGAACAAATCCAAGGCCCCAGGAATGTTAACCACATTATCTATCCTTACACTCTATATACATATTTTAATTTTTCTACTTATTCTTACCAGTTGACTTGTTCATAAATACTTGGATTATTTTTGCAGATGGACAATTATGAATAGTACTGTGACCAGCAAGGAGAACTTGCAAGGCACAGTGAGCAAGACAGTCCTAGAACAACAAACGTTGTGTGACTATTTATATGGCAGAACTATGCTATACAAACACACAGGGGCTGAGATTACAATTGTGGTTGTCAGGAGCTAGAAGGTGAGAAAAATGGAGAGCTGTTCAATGGTGGCTATACTGCTGTTAAAGAATATTTTGTATAAAACTACTGGATAGCACTTTCTTAGTTCAGTTTGCTATAAAAGATTGCTATAGACATCATGGTAGAACAACAAATACTCATTTTTCCAGAAGTCTATGATCAGAGTCCAACATAGGACATTATACTGAGCATCATCTTGACTGATGAATTCTTGTGATGCAGTCATGGTAGAAAAAACTAGAAATATCTTTGACTGTCCGAAAGTTAAGTCATTAATTTCATGTATAAAGTAGAATTTTACTCCCGAAACCTGATTAGTTTTCAAAGATACTAACTCCTAATTGAGGTGGCAGGGATGTAGGGATGTTCGATCATAACAGCTCTATACTCATCAATTATTGTGAACATCAAAATTTGTTTTCAAACAATAGGTTTTATTTTAATAATTTCTACTTCAAAACATAAAGCAAACTGCACTAACTTAAAAAATGTATAAATGTTTAAACATACTTATACTGAAAGTAGTGGTGGAGTTATTGGGCTATATGTTAAACTCCCTAAGCTATGCATAAATACATGTGTCTCCGTGTTCTTCTGTTACATCAGGACAGCAGAGCATGCTGGCAGATACCTATCGGCAAAATCAATTTCTCAAGAAGTGTAGTGTGTAGTGTGTAGTATGTGCTAGGCAAACCTGGCCTACTTGAGGTCATGTCTCAAAAACAAAACGTGAAACTATATATATACATATATAATATATATATATATATATATATATATATATGTATGTATATATATACTTCAGTAGTACTACTAATCAAAAATTAAATGAAACAGTTTTAATGTTCACCAATTTCTTCAATATAACTCTGCCGATTTGCACTGAAGACTCAGGACCATACTTAATTTGTTGCTTACCCTTAGCACCCCCCACTGTACTACTATATCAGGATTCATTCAAGTGTAAACCCATGTTGTGTCTCAGTTCTTAATTCCAAAGCTGCTATTTTGTGTCAAAATTACATTTGGAAGGGATCAACACATTATTGTTGTACAACATTCACTGCTTCAATAGGATTCCTTTGCATAGATTATCATAATGCATTTTAATCAAATTGTGTTCTCAGCATTTCTTCTATTTTCTACTACTATTACACTTGCATGCTATAATTAAAATTTAATGATCATTCAAGATTTTCTTGAGAAATATTATAAAAAAGTAATTTTAAATTTTTTGAAAAGAACCCATTTGGTATTTTGATAACATTTTACTGAGATTTGAACATCTTTACCTTGTTTGCAACTGTGCACTGGCTCTAGATGCTTTATATATTTGAACAAAAGCAGTCTGTTTCTCAGAAAAACCTATCACTGTATAAGTGACATAATGTTTTCTTCATTATTTTTGTACCATATTCAGAATTATAGAAATTTAAATGGATTTTTAGATAACTATGACATTTTCTCATTTTTAGATATTCTCTTTTGCTTCTTTTTCTACATTGTAAAAAGAGATTTTCTCTTTTTCTGTTACTGTAATACATTTATGTTTTAAAAAATATAGTGTTGTGCTTTGGTGTCATGGCACGTGTACACAAGTATAGTCATAAAAGAGAGGGAAGCCAGGACAGATCAAAGACAACAGAGGTATCTTGAGTGGGTATATGTCTGTACAAAGGTATCTTGAATGAGTAGATGTCTCAAAAAAAAACATAGGTCATTAAATGAAAATTTTAGTTCTGTTCATGGGGTACTTTCCTATGAATTGTTGTAGTTTGAATCAGAACAAAAATTCATGATAGGAGGAGCAAAGAAAGGAGAGGTAGGGTCTATATGTATTAGATTATGATGATATTCAATGAGGTAGCAAATGTTGCCAGCATATATCAAGTACATTTTAAAAAAGTGTCAAAGGATAGATTGATTTAGAGTAAAAAAAAAAGGAACTCAGACAAGGAAAAAAAAATAAGAAAATACTCAAAATATATTCATTAAGGACATGTGAATCATAATTTTCATAAGTAATGATCAAAGCACTAATGGCTATGATTTTTAAAGAGGTAAGATTACAAGCACTGGCAAGAGGTAGACAAAGGTGAAACTTACCATCGATAAGGACATAATTATTAGGGCTTTATATATGTAAAGCAATATAATGATTTTTCAAAAATTAAAACAGGAAAAGTATCTGCTGACCACAAATCTCAGTCTTAGTTATATATATTTGAAAAAATGGGTATGTCTTCAAGATTAACCTTTACTTTGTGTAACTCTTCATAATATCAAAGAAATAGAAACAATCTATATGGTTATCAACTTGTGAGAATATCATATAATGTATCATATAAATATAGTATATGATATATATTATTAAAAGTACATTATTTTCTCATAAAATACATCCCAACCAAAATTTCATGTTTCACCTTCTTCCTTACCTTCCCTTTCCTCAAGATTCAGTTTCCCTCCATTTCTCTTCAGAAAGAAATAGTTCTCAAATATGAAAAATCCAAAAACAGCAAGATATAATAAGATAGGCACACACACC
>NC_137960.1:34437785-34617785 GCF_963924665.1 Micromys minutus | reverse complement strand
GAAGTATGTCACTGAAGGTCGGCATTTGAAAGTTCAAGCCAGGCTCAGTATTTCTCTCTTCTTTTTGGCATCAGAACCAATTGTAGAACTCTCACCTGCCATGTCTGTCTGCATGCCACCATTTTCTCTGCCATAAAGATAATAAACCAGACTTTTAAAACTGTAAGAAGGCCCCAATTGAATGCTCTATTTTATGAGTTGCCATAGTCATGGTTTCTCTTCATGGCAATAGCACAATAAGATAGATAGATAGATAGATAGATAGATAGATAGATAGATAGATAGATAGATAGATAGTTAGATAGATAGATAAGGTATAGATGGAAATAGATAGAGATAGATATATTCATGCTATAAGTGTTATTTTTGTAATGAATCCTAGCTAATATAGTATTAAATATGTTCAAAATGTCCATGTTTTTTAATTGATAAACATTTATCAGAATTTTAACTAAATGTTTATAAGTGGTAGAATAAATAAAATTATATCATTTGGAGAAAAGCTGCTTTATTATTATCACGAAAATGTAGGACCTACATACAGGCTACAGTATATCACATGTAACTCAGTTATTAGACCTTTCACTATGACAATGCTTTCAAAACCACCTAAGTATTCTATTCATATCTATTGTCTACGTACATTACAAAACTTTGCTCAAAGTTTCACACTTCCATTTGTAACACCTCAAACATGATAGTTTCCTAAATTATGAAGATAACTTTGAATGTTTCATGTAGAGCTTTGGTTACTGATAGTTTTTTAAAGCATATAATGTATAATAATTCTAATGTTCTTTCTAAAGACAAAACTATTACAAAAAGAAAACATTTGATATTTTGACAAAATATAGTATGTATTTATGTAACTATTGCTATTACTAGTGTTGACCATTAAATATGTGTGTGTGTGTGTATGTGTGTGTGTGTGTGTGTGTGTGTGTGTGTGTGTGTATCTGGGAGAGAGAGCTATCTTTATATTTTTATTGCTTTGTAGTAATCTATATTGATAAAAGTATACAACAGATTAAATATACTTATATTACCACTATTTTAATCTTTTCAGTGTTTTGAAATACTCTTGTAGTTCATCATTATTTTCTCAACTAAAATTACTCAAAAGATACCTTGTATACTAAAGTTAATTGGTAAACTACCCCCTTTAATGTTGAATTTTAATTGTATTCTCCATATCAGTATAATCTAAAAATCTTCATTACATTTTGCCTACATAAGGAAGAAATACATTGTAATGAGAAAGCACATCATTGTAAATTTTCACTACAGTGGAAACATGAATGATTTGGGCAAATGAAATACGCGGAAAAGTTTGAAATTGGACTAAAGTGTCCCTTTCATTTTATTCTCCCAGTAGAGCTGTCTTTGGTAGAATTTATAAAGCCTGGGCTGAATTTATGTAATTAGTTGGTTACAAGCCATCCATCCCATAGGTCAAGTCAATTAAAGGATAACTAAGGGAGACATGACTCCAAACAGTGGCAGATGGCGCAGGGGCAATAATGCTCACTAGAGGGGGAATAGCAGAGTCACACGTCGATTACAACTTTGAATGGAAAAGAAATTAACTGTTGACCAGTCTGAACCCAATGCTTCTTTGCTTTTGGCTTTTTGACCATGTACTGTCTTGAGGTGCTTCATGTTCTGTGTGCTCTTCAGTGGGTAGGAGGAGAAAAGGGTTTAAACTCAGACCTAAGTCACAGCACATGTGCTATTTTCTTCATTGTAACTCTTCTGGCTTCAAAGATTTCTTGTTGGTCTTCCTTAAAATTTTACCTTTTTTAAACATATGCCTTATTACTGAAATATTCATTTCTTATTTCAGAAATATGAGCACTGACCCTTGAATGCAAGCAGACATCAAATGGAAATAATCTTTAGACAAAAGTTTGACTGAATATTAAAAGTTCTTGGGTGCATAATAAACTGTATTTATTAATAACATCCAATACATGACAATGCAAACATTTCTCTGTAAATTCTGAGGAAAGAATAGAGAAGTTTATAGTAAGGAGATAGTGGAAGTGTACGGTTATTCATAATTTAACAAAGCCCCTTGATTGCATCAATTAATGGTTTTCAAATTAGAGTGTTGAGAGTGGAAATTGACAGTCTCACAATTGTATAGATGTTTGTTGCTTAATTAAAAGTCCATCAAATACTACTCCAGGATTAAACTTAGACTGCAAAACAATTTACCTTCAGCTCTGCTGGGATTTCAGTTCATTCTGCAGCTTATCCCCCTGGCTCAGCCCTGCTCCATTGCCCATTTTAAGAACTAAATTGTTGAAACTTAAGCTTCAAATGGTAGAAAGTTGAATATTTTTAAAAAGGCCCTTTAAAAAGTTTTTTGTATGCAAAACATAGGAATCTCTAAAACTCATACATAGTACAGTAGGCATTTCCTTTATTTCATGCAATGCTACTAACTTATATCATTTTAAACACATATGAGTCCATACCTCATATGTGTTTAAAATGACATAACAAGTTAGTTTCTTTTACTGCTTATGGTAAAGGAGTGAGAGGGTTGTTCTACTCTTTTTTATTTTCTTTCATCTTGGATTTTTTTCTAAATTAAAATTTAAGTTAGCATACAAAGCAGTAGGTGTTATATTGGCATATATGTATATGTATGTATGTATGTATGTATGTATGTATGTATGTATGTATGTATGTATACATATACACATATAAACATTTAACTGTTTTCAGTCATCTGCCTCTCCCATTGGCATTTATTTCCCAGTCTTCATCTTGCTGGTCTCTTGTTGTTGTTGTTTTTGATGGTTCATCTCCATGGCCATGTTGACATTCCTAGAAATATAGAAACTTGATTAAAAAACAGATTGCATCCATAAGTTTGGCCTGTGGGAATATTCTCGGTTGATGATTGCTTCGGAAGTTGGCAGAAGAAGATGGGGTAGTCCACTGTGGGTGGTACCATTCCTTGTCAAGTGGGCCTGAACTATATGAGAAAACTAGTTCAGCAAGCCATAGTTAGCAAGGAGCACCATTCCTCCTTTTCTTTGTCCTTCTGGATCCTACCTTAGTTTCCTTTAAGAAAAGGGCACTGGACTCCATTACAGATGGTTGGGAGCCACTGTGTTGTTGTTGGGATTTGTACTCAGGACCTCTGGAAGAGCAGCCAGTGCTCCTAACCACTGAGCCATCTCACCAGCCCTACCTTAGCTTCCTTTGATGATGGACTATAGGCAGTGTAAGGAAGTAAACCCTTTCCTCATGTTCATCACAGTAAGAGAAAGTAAACTAGGACTCCATCCTTTCTCCACCCAGAGTCCTCCCTGCTGCTTACAAGTCATTTTTATTCTTTTAGACTCTCCACTATTTATGATTTTTTTTCTCTTCTTAAGATTTCTTACCTGTGGTCAACACACCACACACACACACACACAGACACTACACACACAAACACACATATGCCTAAATGTAGAATCAGTGTTTGAGAGAAACATGCCTATTTGATGATTTAACATTTCAAAATCAATTATTACCCTTCTTTATTTTTTAATCTTGGCAAAAAATAAAATGAAGAGCCAAGAAAAAAATTATTTCATGTGTTACAAATAGGTGAAAAAAAATTTTAAAGCCACAATATATTCTCTTTTGAACAAGTAAAGCAGATGGCTACAAATTATGGCTTGTGTACATTGCCTCTTTATGTGCCTTTCCTCTTGAGAGTTAAACTGAAATTATTAAAATCCCATCATATCATTACTTTGCCTCCTCCACCTCTCAGGGCCTCTGCTTTCTCACTGGCAACTGAATTCCTTGCATCACACAGGCATTGTTCTCCTGCTCAGTTCTGTGGGGACTCACTAGATGATTGTTAAGGCTTGATGACAGTAGTTCCCGCATACACAAAACACTGTTCGAAATGCTTCCCTAGGTTGACAAGTTGAGTCCACTAACAACAAAGGATTTTGCTTTTAAAGAGGAAGAGCACTGTAAAAATGACTCTTTTCTCAAAGCGTGGTAGTTAAATTTACAAATATGTGAAGTAAATTTACAACTGTTCTATGTTCCTGATGTTTTACAAATGTTTGATGGGGGTAATAGTTCATACTCTGGTTACTTGATTCCCTTCTAGGGACAGATGAGTTTATTGGTTCTTCATAAGCTTGTATATGACTTTGAACAGCAACAACCAAATGTTATTTTGTTCACCAATGGGCAAATGGTATCTCTACTTAAGAAGAAGAAGAAGAAGAAGAAAACACATGTGATACAACTAAAGTGGGGGACAGGAATATTGTAGGAGAATTATTTCATTTCCCATACTAAAGGTGGGTGGATGAGGCTTCTGTCACATCTCCATATTTACAGTGGAATGTCGATTGTAGGCAGTCTGTTGAAAACGACAGCATTTCTATGGAGCGCCCCATCAGCTGCCGCTGGCTGGAATAGGAATTATCATCCTTCACTGGGCTGTCTTGCTTTATGATATCAATTAGCAAACAATCTGTTTTGTTGGCACAGGATAAAATTAGGATGCAAACAGAGGGACTGTGAAGCAAAACATTTTTCAGGGAGAGAGCTGCTCTGCAGGAGCATGGGAGGAAAAGAAGCTGTCTTTTTTTGTCCATCAGTCTTTCTTTAATGTGTCTCTGATGGCAGACCATTGATCCTAATACACACAGATAGGAACATTATCAGCTTTGATGATGTTAAGCTATTTAGGATGCTTAAATATCTGGCTTAGAAAACTTAAATCTTTCATTTCTTTTTCACAGGATTTTCATAACTCTTGAAATTATTTTTCTACAACCCTACTTATTCTCTTTAAAATATATTTAAAAGAATCACATTCCACATAAAACAGAAAAGAAGGCACACTAGGGGGCACTAGTAAGCTATACTATTTGTTTTTTGTTTTTACTCCCCCCCCCCCCACCTTGGCAATCTCATTTGCATGTCTTTAGGGATGCTGTTACTGCTTAAGCTTATCTCTTTTGAGACTACCCATTTTTCTTCCTTCTTTCCTTTTTTTTTCAAAAAAAAAAAAAAAAAAAAAAAAAAAAACCATTTGGCTGTTTTCATTGACCAGTAGAGTTCCAGACCTGTAGGTTCATTATTTTGATAAGCTTTGTCCCAGCTGGGTTGTCTTGGTGGCCTTTATGTCTTTATTGAAATCCCTGGGTCTTGTCCTGTGACATTTCTGATGTCTTTTGAAAGAACATCTCTGCAGCTGCAAGTGATTGCTGCTTAAGCCCAATTTTAAGGCCTCAAAATGCACACATATTACTCCTGGGTATTTCTTTTAAGTCACATGTAAACCTGTGGTCTCCAGAGGTGAAAGGCAAGATGCTAAATAATCTGTCACCTGGCCTCTCCTCATATGATTGGTATAGAACAGATTCCTCTTCTGAGGAATATACAAAAGTAGGTTTTCATCCTAAAAGGTCAAATGGAATTTATGCTTCATGCTCAATACTTTCTCATTTCAATTTAATTTTAAAAGTCAAAAACAATATAGAAGGATCTAAAGTGTGCCTAAAGAGAGCTCACATTTTTATTAAACAAGGAAAAAACAAGTTTTAGTTTTCTCAGAATATGCCAGGCTTTTATGACCCTTTTATTTACTAAAAAATAATTGTGTTTTCTGTTTTATGAAAGTTGAAATATTCTTCTCTAATTTATTATCATTAAGATACTTCTTTTAGTGGCCTCTCATTTGAGGTATTTATAGTGAAAACCATTACAGCCTGTTTCAAAATGAGATTTATCTTCCTCATTGTTCTATTGCTGTGACAAGACACCATGACTTTGCCAACTCTTGTAAAGAAAAACAGTTCATTGGGGCTTGCTTACATTTTCAGAGGTTTAGTCTATTTTCTTCATGACAGAAAGCATGGCAGCCAACGGAGCACATGGAGATAGAGTAGTTGAGAATTCTGCATGTAGGCTCACATCAGCAAGAAGAACAAAGGTCTATAGACTTGCATGACCTTGAAAGTTCAAAACCCACCCTCAATGACATACTTTCTCCCACAAGGCCACATACATTCCAACAAGACCACTCCTCCTAGTACTTTCCAATGGTGCCACTACCCAATGGTGACCAAAGGTTTAAATCTAATAAACTATGGAGGCTACTCTTATGTAAACAACCACATGTTGTTGTTGTTCTTCTTCTTCTTCTTCAAATAGAAAGTGAAATATGAATGCTGGGTTCAATGGCAGACTGACTAGTGAACTGAGGTTCTAGGGTCAGCTCCCAATGCCAGAATGATAAGGAATGAATAAATAAGAGCAAAAAGAAGTGGACTTATAATCAAATGAAATAAAAATGATAACTAACATGATGAAGGACATACTCCCAGACAAATGAGGAGGAACTAGTTCTGGGCTGAAAAGAAATCTGTCACTGTATGCCCAAGGCTGTTTCTCCTTCATTAACTTCTTTTTATGTAAAATAAGTCAATCACTGTTTCATACAAGGCTGCTAATTCATTTCTTCTGTTTTATGACAGAGTAAGATGGATCCTTCGGTCTTTATTTCTTGCTGAGGCCATCTTAGGTTTGATGAGAAAATGATCTCCTGGACGGAGAATCCTGTGGAAAATCGCCCCATTCTAGTCTAGGAACCTGGGGTCAAGATCTCCTAACTAATTTATCTTGGCTTCTATTAATCTGCCAGCTTATACGAACTCCTCCCTCCAACTCACTGCTTATGTTAGCATTTGCTGAATTGGTTGTGTGTACCAAACATCCCCTGTAGCTGCCTTCCAAGATAACAGGATATGGATTTTGCTACTAAAAATCCCTTGCTCTAAACACTCCAGGGGAATTTGGGTCTGTAATACATTAGTATATCCTGTATGTCCCAGTTCACTGGAAGAAAAAAATTTTCATTGGTTATAAATTGTGTCTGAGTCATCTCTGGTAGGATCCCTGTGGCAGTAAAACATTTAATAAATTTTAAATAACTTAGTGAAAGAAGATTTTCATTCAATGAAGATGACTAATTTTTTTTTTCTAGATTTTAGAGATCTTGCTAGGCTGTGTGTCTTCTGTGTCCGCCTTACTGCTGAGGTGCCTGAGTACTGCAGGTGACCTGGTTGTGGGAGACAGAACACAGTTTGTTATGAGGTCCCAGTCCATGTTTCCTGGGTGAAAAACAGTAGAGTTTGAGTTGGATACTGAGATACCGAGATACTTCTGGGATACCACTGAAAGTTGGGAATGGGGGTCTGAGGGTTTGAGCTACCCCTCAGGGTATGTAAATAAGTGCCAGTCAGGAATGGGACAACTGAACCTAGAACAGGGACACAATCCATTTTAGTTCTGAGTGAGTGCAGAAAGTAAGAAAGAGTTGGAAGAGAGAAGGCCTTCTCCAGATTTAGGATCCACTCTTTATGACAAAAGCCTCTCCCTCCAAGTGATACAGGAGAAGGTCCTATCTCTTCCAAACTGTTTTATTTGATGGTGAATATAAATGCACAGGCAGATATACATGCACATACATTACTCTCAGTGAACCAGGGATTAAATACCTTTGCAGAACAAATGACCAGGAAGGGAATCTCCTTGGCTGAACACTCAGCGCCTATCTAGGTGAAACTCCAGGTTTTTATGCTACATGACCAATTGTCATGGTCCACTCAATTAGATCTCATGGTTACGTGTTCCAGATCAGGTAATTTGTCAGGGAACTAGGTCCACTCCTGATGTTCTCAATTCTGCGATTCCCCAAGGTTTGAGCCTGCTCAACCTTACCAATTCTTAGGCCTAGTTGTATGGTCACACAGGTCTCTTTAAGCCTCTTTTATATTCTATTTCTTTTACATTTGGACTGCAATTTCCCTTTCCTAACCATTCTTTTACTAGCTTTACTGATGTACAATTGAAGAATAAAATCAGATAAATTTAAAGTTTTTTTTATGTCGCTTTGAAAAAGAGAATGAAAGTTATATATATATGCTTGTTAATAACTGAAGAAATGGACAGGTAAGCTGGGATACTGAGTGTTGCTTTGTAAGTGATTGCACTGAGGGAGTAGCTTCTGAGAGGATAAACTCATTATCATGTTAATGGGTAATTATTCCATTCTTCACTGTGGCATGGATTCAGATAAATCAGATTTACTGTGTAGACTCCTGGCCAGTAGACTGACAAACCCAACTGAATTAACTCTTAAGGAAGAAGATAAGAGTATGTAGTGTTTTAATTTTTATTGAAGCAGATCAGAATGTCACGTATGCAGGCAGGACAAGATGTATGATTTTTATCAGTAAGAAATAACTATCTCTTAATAGGTCTAAATGAAGCCCTAAAAATTCATTCTCTGTAGCCTCTAGCTGTGGGTAGTAGTCCCCATATAGAGAATTCAGATCTTAAAATCCTTAGGAGATAGGCTGGAGTTGGAGAATAGATACAGTGCATTTCCATCATGAAATTCTCATTCTATTTTAAAACTGTTTACTAGAAAGGATTACTGTCTTGACTGGAGTTTTGGTCATACATCATATCTAAACAGCAAGAAGAGTTAATCATTACAGAAAACAAAGCAAAAAGGAGAACTCCTTTCTGGCACTCCTGACAACTGGGCTAACCTGGTGTGGTCACTAGGAAAAACCTGTCCCTATTGGCCTATATAGTTGAGGCTTTGTTGAAGGAAGCACGTAATTGGAGTTAGATGATAAAGTTCCATAGACCAGACTTCATAGCCAGCTTTCACACTCCTTACCCACACTGTCTTATCCTCTCCCCTTCACTTTATCTCATTCTTAGGGGTCCTCTTAAAACCCTAAGCCATGGAAACCAAAGCCTCTACTTCCTATCTTCTGCACAGCTATAAGTTTTAGGCATTTTTATTCCCCTGAGAATTTCAAATTAAGAAGTACAGTTACATGGCACCATTTGGTGTACATGAAGTTTTTCTCCTCCCTTAAGCAACCAGTTCCTGGGAGTCAGAATTTTGCATTACAGTGTATAACAACAAGAACAAACCTCAACAAACCATATGATATATGTGATATATGTAAAGGGTCTGGATCAACCCACACTGGCTCGCTCATTGTTCATTGACACTCTGTGATCCCCTTTAAGCCCAGGATAGTTGAATGATTGGTTTATCTTCTGTTTCCCTTGACCAAACTAGTTCTTTCCTCCCCTTATTCAGCAGGATTCCTAAGCTCTGCCTAATGGTAGGCTGAGAATCTCTACATAATTTCATCTGTTGCTGGATGAAGTTTCTCTTATTACAATTATGCCAGGTTTTTGTCTACAAATATAGCAGAATATCATTAGGAATCATTTTGTTGATTTATTTTGTGTTGGGTATACTATGTGAAGGTTTGTCTCTGTAAATCCAAATTCTTAATTCTTTACTGCCAGAGCTAATGGCTCATCACTAGTCTCATATTTTGTAAATATGTGTTTCTCTCTCACCTTTTGAATTGTAGCTGATGGTCTTTAATGAAAATCTGACTGCAAATAGCTGGGCAGGTATAGATTGTCCTGAAGCTGTTAGTATTTGAATCTTAAATCTTACTTCATCAAGAAGGGCTGGCTGGTCACATGACTCCACCTGATCCTTCTCATTTTAATTAGTAAAATTAAGGAAAGTCAGTGACTGGGCGGGGCAAGGGAAGTAGAGAGGTTGGAAGAGAGCAGAGGAGGTCAGATGATGTAGGGGGAAGATTGTGGCAACATGGGCCTTCTCAAGGACCAGCTGGACCCAGGTGGGATTGATTGTTGTTAAACAGCTATGAATATTAAAGATTTTACAGGTCTAATATCTCATATAGAAAAGTAATTTGTATCTTTGTCTATTTGATGCAGTCTTGTTGTGTAGAGGGTTTGTGGATTGAGAGTTGAATATATAAAACTGTATGAAAAGATATCGGGCTGTAGAGTTTGTTTGTGGGATTTTGGGATACAGAAATACCCCAGGACAGAAGTGGAGAACAGGCAGTAGTAAACCGCCAAGGGAAGGGAGTTGCAAGGAAAAGTTGGGCTGTGGTGGCAGCTCAGACCAGGCACCAGAGGTGCACATGACTCCAAATCAGGGTCAGGCCTGAGGAGTGAGACCTCAGGGCCAGAAAAGAGATAAACCTCTTTTTTATTTTTTTTTAATATTTACTGCAACAGGCAGGAAGTGGAAGGTGTGACTTCTGGGTAGACACAAGAACTCCAGGAGAAGAATTGAGGAGTGGAATGTTATCCAGTGGACACAGAGGTGAACTGATGGACAAGAGTGGAGCTGGAACCGAGAGGTTGACTTGGACACAAGGTAGGATGTAAAGCCAGAATTAGTCTGGATAGAATATTTGGGAGACTGCCCAGTGAAAGGTCTAAGCTTTAAAATATTAATAAACCTCTGAGTCATTTTTTATATCTGGGAGATCTGAAAAGGTCCTACTGAATTTTGTTTGTTTTTGGTTTTTCTTGTCATGTTTGATTCTATCCCAGGTCTCTGGGCTATCCTGCCTCTGGTTCCTGGACCTCTAGGCAGTGTCAAGGGTGAGATTCCTGTCATGAGTTGGGTCTAAATGTGGGTCGGTCTTAGTTGACCTTTAGCCCAGCATATTTTGCAGACATGCCAAGATGAAGGTTGAATGTTTTCTGGATTGTTTAGTGTCCCAATCCCTACTGGAAGTCTTCCTTACTACAGAAAATAGTAAGTTCAGGCTCCATATCCCCTATTGATAGGAGTCTTATATAACCCTTGTGGATTTCTGGGAATATAAATTTAACTAGGTTTCTAGTTTGTTCCCAATATGTTCCACTATTCTGGCTGTCTCTTAGCATTCACATCATTCATCCTCCCCACTCCTGGTCCCTCTTGTTTCTATTCTCACCTGGCCCCACATTACCTACAATATCTGTTCTACTTCCCCTTTCCAAGGAGAGCCATGCATCCCCTCTTGAGCCCTCCTTTATGTAGGCTCTAAGGGTCTGAGGATTGCAGTGTTTTATTCTTCCCTTTACACAGTTAATAAGTACTTATAAGCAAATACATACTTCTTCTAGTACTTCCCATTTGTATGCAAATTTCATGATGTAATTTTTTAAGTGATAAATAATACTCCATTGTGTAAATGTACCACATTTTCTTTATCCATTCTTCAGTTAATGGACTTCAGGGTTGTTTCCAAATAAAGCTGCTATCAACAGAGTTAAGCAAGTGTCCTTCTGTTAAGATAGTGTCTTGAGTTTATGCCCAGGAGTTGTACAGCTGCGTATTGAGGTAGGTCAATGCCAGTTTTCTGTAAGAAAAATAACAGGAAAAATGTCCAATTTGTGGGGCCCATATTTTCATTAGACCATTATCAAACTCCCAGTGACCAGATGCTTAAAGATAACTGACTCCTTCCTCTATCACACACCTGCTAAAAGTCATCAGCTGTGGAGAGCTGTTCTGATGTATCCTAATCACAACTTTTAAAAGTTTTCTTCAATGTCTTCCTATGTAGACAGACTGTTTTCTTATTGTCTTGTGCTGTAATGAAGGGGAAGAAATTTTTCTCAGAATCTCTGAAAAATTGCTTTCAAGTAAAATGTATAACAAGGACATAAATGTCTTCTAACTAACATGATACTTGGCTACCTAAACATATATAAGAAATATATTACTATTTTCTTTCATTCATTTTGGGAAATGAGACTTCACATTATTATAGAAGGAGTACAAATTTATGTTGATGTATGCAGAGAAAACATTCTGATTACCAGACAAGAGTTGCTTTGTTTTCAAGGTGGAGAGAATTTTATTTAAAGCATTCCAATAGTCTGTGATTTACCTCATAATTAATTTAATGGCAGTCCCAAATTTTTTTTTAAATCTTGCTTTTACTTATAAAACAAGCATGACTTGCATAATTATATTTCCATAAAGTCTCAAATGTTGTTTAGCAATTTGATCATAACATTATGATGGCATTTATTTACATGCATGTTGTAAAATTATTATTAACTATTTATATTTATTTAAGTCACTTTGCTTGTTTTTTCCCCCTGTTGCAAGCATGTTTTTATTTCACTTGGCAAATTGTTAAATTTTAAGCTTTTAGCAAGAAATAATTTGTAGAAACATGTTAACATCACTACATTGTGGCAAATGCTGTTACACACAGTACAAAAATTGCTGCAGAGTTTAAAGACATAAGTGAGCAGATTTTCAGGGATCACTAGTCATATCATCATGCAGACAAACATTTGTCGGTAAGAGGCACATTCAGAAGGTGCTATTAATTCAACGATAGAAGACCTTGAACTTATGACATGTTAAAACTATCATTAGAAACAAATCTCTAATCTTCTAAGAAAGCAGTTTTAGCTTACTTTTACTTAAAGAAAAATTATTTTTTAATGCTAAACGTTTGAGAAAAATGTGGTACACTTGCACGATGGAGTACTACTTAGCTATTAAAAACAATGACTTCATGAAATTCTTTGGCAAATGGATAGAATTAGAAAATATCATCATGAGTGTGGTAAGCCAGTCTCAAAATGACACATATGGCATGTACTCACTGATAAGTAGATATTAAATCAATAGATAGGAACACCCAGGATCAATTTACAGACCACATGAAGCTCAAGAAGAAGGAAGACCAAAGTGTGGATGCTTCTGTCCTGTTTAGAAGGGAGAACAAAATACTCAAGGGAGGAAATAATACAGAGATAAAATGTGTAGCAGAGACAAAAGGAAAGGCCAGCCAGAGATAGTCCTACATGGCTATCCATCCCATACACAGACTCCAAACACAGACACTAGATGCCAAGAAGTAATTGCTGAGAGGAGAATGATATTGCTGTCTCCTGAGAGGCTTTGCCAGAATCAGACAAATACAGAGGTGGATGCTCTTAGCCAACCATTGGACTGAGCACAGGGTCCTCTATGAAACAAGTAGAGACAGAACTAAAGGAAATGGATAGGTTTGCAACATATAGGAAAAACAACAATATCAACCAATCAACCCCCACCCTGCCAGAACTCCCAGGAACTAAACCACTAACCAAAGAATACACATGAAGGAACCCATGGCTCCAGATGCATATGTAGCAGAGGATAGCCTTTTCAGACATCAGTGGGAAGAAAGGCCCTTGATCCTGTGAAGGCTTGGTGCCCCAGTGCAGGTGAATGCCAGGGCAGGGAGTCCAGGAATGTGTGGGTCAGTGGGGAAAATACTCACAGAAGCAGGAAAGGGAAGGTGGCATAGGGGCTTTCTGGAACAGAAACTGGAAAAGTAGATAACATTTGAAGTGTAAATAAGTATCCAATAAAAAATAAAAAAAGAAAGAAGATCTATAAGGTTATGATTATCAGTGCTTATAAAATTATTGACACATGGAAATAAACACTTTTCTTGTGTTGTGCTTTATCAAAATGAGAGGTCACATTTGTCAGTCCTCGGTTCCTAGGGTAGTCTCAAGCGCTGGAGGAAGCAGTGCTGAAAGTTTCTTGCTATTATTATGGTCAAGGGGCAGAAAAAATGATGAACTATTTCTTTCCTTTTCAATTTTCCAAAGCATATCAGTGTAAAGCTATATTTCTTGTGTAGTAGTTTCAACAATCATGACCATTTTTATATTATATTAGATTCTACAGAGTTTGTAACCAACACAATCTATTAAAAATGATATACTGTCTCAGTATAGAAAGACGAGTTGAGAAAAGAAAGAAGGAAGGAAGGAAGGAAGAAGGAAGAAAGGAAGGAAGGAGGGAAGGAGGGAAGAAAGAAGAATGTAAGAAGGAAGGGGGTTTGAATGAGTAATGCTACATGTAAACATTATGATTGCTGATTTCATATGCAAAGAAATGATCTAACAAGAGAAAATGCAGGCAAAGTCAATATACTAAAGGTAAAGATAGAAGTGGTTTCCTATGAATATTGTGATAGAATAAGCTGAGTGTGATTACCTAATTATCTGGCAGACATAATAAAGAGGATAATATTTTTGCTCAAAGTTATATAGGGTGTGTATGTGTATGAGTCTTTGTATGTGTATATAGGAAGCTATTCAGATTGCAGATCAAATGATTCTACTATGACATCCTAAGACTCATTTACCTGGTTCATGAAAGGCACTTATCTTCATCAATAAGCCATTTATCATTTAGTTTTTAAGAGGTTTATATAATGTTCTTCAGTCCAGTTTCCAATTTTTCACAGATTTTTTTTTAATATACATGAGTACACTGTTGCTGTCTTCAGACACACCAAAAGAGGGCATCAGATCTCATTGCAGATGGTTGTGAGCCACCATGTGGTCCTGGTAATTGAACTCAGGACCTCTGGAAGAGCAGTCAGTGCTCTTAACAGGTGAGCCATCTACCAGCTCATCAATGATTTCTTATGAAGATTAAAATCTCAGGAAAGATTTTGTTCTTTTAAAGATTGTTCACTACATAGTGACTAAACAAACCTAAATCAACAAAAAAATATGCAGGGTAGACTATAACTTAAAAATATCTGCAAATTTTAATTAAGAATTATTTTTTCTTTTATCTACTGTATATATGTATGTATGTATGTATGTATGTATGTATGTATGTATGTATGTATGTGGTGATGATTTTGAATGTGGGCACATAAACTCTATAAAACATGTGTGGGTCAGAGGACAATCTTAAATGATGGTCCTTTATTTGCACCTCATTTCTGCATATTCTATTCTTGTTGGCTTTGGAACTTCCAGCTACTGTCATGTCTCTACTCTCCACCTTGCTGGAGAGCTGTAGAAGGCTGGGATTATAGATACATGCACTACAATGTCTAGTCCCCCAACCAAGTTCAGGAAAGAGAATGAATGCAAATGCAGTCTTTCAATTCCACAACTTATGAAATTGAGTTTCCCACATTTGGAAAAATGACAGTGGCCATCACATTCAGAGTGCAATGGAAAAAAATCCTCTTCCTAGGAAAACCACTTTAGAGTTCATGGTATCTCCCATGCCAGGTTTGTATACGATACCCAGTTTTCACATGAGTTCTGGCTAATCAACTTTAGGACCTTCAGCTTGAATAGCAAACATTGTATCTGCTAAGCTTTCCCCCCATCCAGGACTTTTTTCTTCTCCCAGCTTAATCCCAGGTGGAATGATTCCATCTCTCAGCGACACTTACCAAGAGTTACTAATCAGAGATGTTCATCTAAGGTTCAATATATTACTTGAGGTAAACAAAAGGGTAGAACCTTGTCTGCTGATTTTAAGTACTCAGTATCAGAGGTAAAGCTGATGGCCCAGATCTCCCAGTAAACAAAACAGCATTCACCATGAACAGCACATCTGTATTCACTCTCTGATTTGATCCCATACCTAGGACATATGGAGAAGTACTTTATGGCTATTTTGGAAGCCATCTCTCAAATATAGGGCTAGTTCTGAAAACTTTTGCAATGTGTATTGTTCAAGCAGTGTAAGCCTGATGAGATTATCCTTACTGCCTATTAGAATAGCTATGAATACATCCTCATTCCTACTATAGGAATTTGATATAACACATTTTCATGTTACAGACTGGAGATGTACAATTAATTTAAAAAATTGTAATCCTTGATCATTCTCTATAGAAAAACTATGTGTACAGAAAAAGTTCAGATATAAAAGTTATACCAAAATTTGTTTCTCCAGAAAAATTTTGGAGAAATCATTGAGGTTAAATGTGCAAACCACTATAAAGAGTTTACCTACTGGAGCACATCTACAACTAGTCTTCCAAAATTAGTCAGGAAAAACAAATTGAAAAGAGGCAGCTGCAAAGACAGCAGAGTCTAAGGATGGGTCTTGCTTAACAAGATCCCTCAGCTTGGAGCTGGATTTCTCTAGAACTTGGGCATGTTTGTTATACATACAAACCTGAAAGCAGGTCAATTATAAAAATTACAGAACAAGTTTCTAATTTATAATGATGTTTCCCAAATGTGACAATAACTTAATGCCTTAGAAGGACAAATATTTATTTTCTATACAAGTCTTAAACAACTCCTATGGGGCTAAAATGAAGTTTCAGTTAAAATGTATTTGATGTGAAGGTTCTTGAGGAGATCATTTTATTAACTTTCACCAGTACCCATCTACATTACTGGAGTGTGGCTCCTTCCTCCACCTCAGTGTGTGTCTCTCTATCCCTTGATGTTCTTCTGTAGCAAGCTCCCATTCTGACCCTGGCTTCCTCCCCCTTTCCCTTATTAGAACTTGGAATCATATTGGACCCAATAACCAATGGTTATGAGTCTCCTTGTCTGTCTCAGTTTCTACCTGAACATATTAATGAATTCCTTCCCATTTAATGAGATATCTTTATAAACTCCAGGGTTTTGAGGTGATATTTTTAGCTGTCATTATTTTTATTATGAAAGTGAGCAACACGTTCACAGGAATAGCTGGGGTTGAAAAAAAATATCTTGTAGCAAATGCTGCTGTCTAAGGTTTAGTATCCATGTCTGTTTCTAAAAGAATATTTCCAGTGCCTTATTTACCCAGAAACTGCCATCAATTAGTGAATGGATCATAAACCCCTACACCCTATCAGCATTTTCAAGGAATTTTTATAGTTACGGGTTTTCAGAAAATCAGCCATTGGTTTTCAAGAGAAAGTCACTATAGTAAGGATCCATTTAAGCTAATAAGTATCAGAAGAATTGCCTTAATAGCTGCCATTCAGTCTGTACTCACTATATATCAAATTTCTCAAGCCATATAGCTACATTTATATAGTTATTGGTATATCCTTTATAGTTAATTTTGACACTTCTTTTAAAAAATGAAAATGAATCTATGTGTCCACTACTTTACCCTGACGTGACTTTGGAGACGACCTAGCAGAGCTAGTTATTTCCATGTATGGTATGCCAGTATCTTTATGAACAACATGGGATAACATTTTCATCTAATAGTTTTACTATCTACAATTTTAATTATAGTAATTATTGAAATTTCGGGTTATATACTTTTGCAATTGCCATAATAAACATAGGGAAAATAACTAGTATTCCTTACTGAAGGTAGAATTATTCCATGGGAGAGGACCGTGGTGTCTTCATTGAGAGCTTACGTGAAAGCTGAAGAGTTGATTTACAATAAAATCATCACTTCTTAAGTGTTTTAAATCATTTTTGATTGACAGAGTCCTGGTATAAAATACAACATTGGCATCGTGGTGTAGTTTTATTGTGAATACAACACCTCCATGTTTCTCTGTAAAGCTCCATAGAGGTCTTAAAGGGATTTACACAGAAGTGAAAAATAGAATGCTGTTACCCTTTGAAACTTAGACTTAAGAGAACCTTGACCATGTAGTTCTGCTGGTGAGGCTGGCTCTGCCCACATGTTTGTTTTCTGTGCTGGGAATGTTAGAGTATTTTGAATATCAACCATATGCACTTGTGTTCACAAAGCAAAAAAAAAAAAAAATCTTCATACGTGTAATAAAATGACTAATACATAATATATGAGGGGAGATATTTCCTCCTCTGTAATGCAATTCCTCTAATGAAATTCTCTCCTAGTAGTAACCTGAGCCCCTGGAGTCCCAAATATATTTATTGGATGTATTAAGGCAATGATGTGGCTCTAGGGACAGACTCTTCTCTTCTTTGCTCTTTAAGTGAGGTGTTCAGCTTTCACTTCAAGAATCTGTTACATAAATTCATTGTGTGGAAGTTCTTGATGTAAGTTTTCATATTGTCTTGAAATTGTTTCTAGAAATCTTTTCTTACAGCAATTACAGAACTAAGTCAGAAAGACATGTAGATCTTTCACACCAGTTCTCCCTTCTCAGAGCTGAGCACTGGCTCTGGTTATTGAGCTGTGGCTTAAAAGGCAGGATATTTTTTTTGGTCCTTGATGTTTTAGATTCTGTGTGCACAAAGTTTTAACTGTAGTTGACAAATGTGAAAAATCTCCCTTACATTTATCTTTTTTGAATGTCTGATGTTATTCATCTTTTCTCCACTGTTCCAAAAATAGGCCAATAGCATTTTCCAGATCTTAAGTCTGTAGGCAAACATTTCTCTCTGACAGTAAGCATAAGAATTTGTAATCTATTTTATTATAGACACAGGTACTGGAAATACTCAGGATTTTCCTTGCCTTTGTATAACTGACAATATTATGGTTCACTTAAGTCTTCTCTCAAATTTTAGTACAGATGTTCTATTAACATAGACTAATAAAAGTATAATGATCCTTTGTTTTATAAAATATTTTGGTTTCAAACTTAAATCTACAAGAATATAGTGGTTTGTTATAAGTATTATATACATTATGTGGGTATGTATCTAATATATGCTTGACATGGGCTGAAAAGAATCTGCATGGGGTGGTGAAGAAATGTTGATCAGTTGCTTTCCTTCACTTAAGGAAAACATATATGGCATTTAAGCTTTTTGTTTTTCTTACCCATGTGTATACATGTTCACATATATACAGATGCTTGAGTGTGGAAGCCAAAGAAAAATCTTGAGTGTAGCTCTCTCATTGACCAGAAGCTCAGTAATTAGCTGAGACTACCTGGTCAGTAAGCTTCAAAGAGTTTTATATGACTACCGCCTCAGAACTGGCCTATTACAAACACATGGAAACATACTTGCTACCTTCACGTTGGTTCTAGGAATGCAAACCAGGTCCTTGTGTTTCTAAGGCAAGCACTTTACTAACTAATCTACCCCACCACTCCAGAAAAGGTTTTTCTTCAGCAGTATGTTTAAAACTAGCAAAAAAGCTGTTAATGGTTGTGGTGGACATAGGTATGTCTTGATTGTGGTGAAGATTACACAAATATACACATATGCTCACTCGTTGATGATATGTGATAAACAGTATGCAGTATTTGTCTATGGCTTTTACATTAATAAAAATGTTAAAACAAACTGATCAAACTCTGAAGTTAGGCATTTTATTACTGTGCTACATATTCAGGAATCATACTTTATAATAAGTGTGGTAGAACTTAATGGTGGAATCATTAAAAAATGGACATTGTAGCAATTTTTCTCTTAAAGTTCTTATAGGATCCAGGAAAAATGAAATCCAGATTTCATTAGTATTTCTTCAGTGAGCTAAAGTTTGCTTTGTTGTTGTAAGACAATTAGAAGATTGTTTTCATACAAAACATTCATAGTTTTGGGGTTCCTGACAACATTTTCCAATAATCTCAATTTGTGTGCACTACATCATGTTGTATTCAGCAGCAAAACATATTAGTATTTATTATTATTATTATTATTATTATTATTATTAAAAGTAATATTAGATAAAAACAGTGAAACATAATTTTATAAGCTTACATAAAATATATATGTACATATAATATATGGACAGATATGCATAACTTTTGTATATTACAATAATAATAAAAGAAGTCTTTGCATTTTCAAGGGTAGTGGGAGTCATGGAAGAATGGAAGAGGAAGAAGGAAGGGAGATAATTATAGAAATAAGATACTCAGGTATAAATTTCTCAGAAAATTGAAAGTAAGCTAAAAGTTACTGGCTTTTACTTAAATTAGATGTACAATAGGATAGAAATATATAAAAAATGTTATCAGGGATACGTACATAAAAATTCTCATCATATAAAAGAGAAAAAGCAGCACAAACCTAGTAATTATAAACTTGGCCTGCAGCTTGTTTGTCTACATCCAGTAACAAATGAAAAATCTTCATTGAGAAATCAGTGATGATGTCAATGTGGGCATGATGTTACTGAGTGATTTTTGAGGGATGCTTCTTATATAACTAAGCATTCACAGAGCTATTCTCAAATGAAATAAACAGCATCCATTCTTTTCAGATAAGCTAGGGAGCCTTACCTATCACAGGCATGGCTTAAGACAGATAGTTTCAGTTAGCCACAAATAACTGGACTCTGAAATGTATAGTGAGATATAATTAATTCACTCTTAGATTTGATCAAGTAGTTATTAATGAGCATTTATGAATCTGTGCCAGGGTATTGAGTACCTTACATTTATGATCCTTGATGCTAAACATATCTTCTTGCTATAATGAATGAGACAATTAAGTAGGTCTTGTTCATTAAAGATAAAATGAAGATTCTAAACTTTTGGGAGCATCTCAAGTTGATCATTGTCTCTTTGATCATAAGTTGATGACCCGAACTCTTCCTAGTGAAAATCAATGAATTAAGAAATATACACTATTGAGCTCTAAGCTATTCTTGTTTAAAATTCTTAATGATACTATTTTAAAAAATTATAAAACACAGGCCATAAGACAGAATGCTTACACCATGGTCCCTGGTTCTGGGACAGCTTTTAGAATGTTTTAAATCTCTAGGGTGAATTAATCTGCTGTAAATTCAGGGACAAATCAGTTTTAAAGAATTTAAATGATTAAAAATAGATTCCGAAGCAAACTTCTCAGTAGGGATTCTGTCTAAATTGTGTATATTACTGAATGATAATATGGTTCAAAGGTGATGGGAGTTATAATAGACAAAACATACAAATTAAAGTTAATTATAATTAAAGATAACTCTAGATTTTCTTATTTTCTGATCTTTTCAGTCAATTACAAATAAGATTCTTGGCAAAGGCATTATCACCTTTCTGCCCCCCCTTCACTCTCTCTTTCTCTCTTTAGTAATAGAATTTCAAATACTTCTTTCGAACACATTATTTCCAAAATTGCCTCAAAATTTAACATCTAAAAAATTTAACACAGGCTAAAAGAGATTGATTTGTGTATAAAAATATTTGCTGTGTATAAAAAAATTTGCTGTGTAATCCTGCCAAGCCAGAATAATCAACTTTTTAGAATTTGGCATTTCAATGGTCTGTCAGGTGATCATGGGACAGAAGGCTTAAGTCTGATGCTCTCATGTGTTGCTAACAGGTAACTGTGTAGGGAGACTATTGTGTCTATAACATGTCTCAGTTTTGGGAGCCTTGTTAGGCTTCCTATATTTGCAGATGGTATTGGTCATTCTCAGTATTCTTGTGGGGTTGAAGACTAATTATAGTCTCATAGCCTATCCAGGCTGTTTAACTTTGAGACAATATATGTTTAATTAGATAGTTTTCAGATGGTATACAAGCTAGCCAGGGCATAAAATATAGATTTTAAGCCTTTCCTAAGCTAGAATAGATAACAAAATATTCTATTTAATGACAAAAACGTTGAACTGGATGCTAGATGTATTTTATATATTGTTAATTACAAAATGGTATTAATTGTACTCAGGTTATATTTGAGAGAAAAGTTTCTTTTTTAATTAGACAGAAACGGTAAAGTGTAGCTTGATGTTTTTTATGTAAGGAGTGTTGGTACAAGACCTGTGATAAGACAGTTTGTCTTATGTATGTGGGAACAGAGTTTTAGATAGGAAGAGAGGATAAGCCAGAGAGAAGTGAAGCAAGATGGAGTAAGAGGAAGACAAACCTCTCAGGTTGGCTCTGCATAGCTACAGTTTGTTATGAATACTTTATAAGAGATATTTGTATAGGATGATTTATCTTGTCTAGTTGGGCAAATTATATCATATCACTTGGCTCTGAGTTGGTAGTGTGAATGTTTTGTGGAGTGGAAAATTTGCTGAGAAAATCTGAGATAAAGACATTGCTAAATTACAAGTTTCTAGAGTTTTGAATTTGTCGGGCTGTTTGGAGTGTGGACAGAGTTTGTGGCTGACCCTCTATCGGGAGAGAAACTAAACAGAGGGTGGTGGCTGATGGGATGAATATATGTTAGTTCTATGTGACCAGCACTGCCAGAATTAATGTGTGAGAGAACATTGGGGTTTGAGAGTACCTGGGGGCAGTGTGGCGTGGTACCACTCTGGAACAGCTTGTGCAATTTTAATATTTACCACAACACATCCTCTACACATTTCACATACGTTATACATATCACACATATGTGCATCATACACATATATACACACAGACACATATATAGATCACACACATAAACATATGCAAGCTAAATATAAAACAAAATAAAAGTCAAGCACTCTTGATTGTTGATATCTATTTTAAGAAATAACAAATTAACTCTGCTCCTGTGCACAAAGCCCAAACTAGTGAAACTAAGTTCCACTGTGAAAATACCACAAAATTCTTACTTTTGAAATCCTCAGGGACATGTTTCCCATAATTCTGTGATCTCGAGGAGAACATTTATGTAACTGATGCAGCAAAAATACCCATGTAGTGCTCTGTGTACCAGCCTAGAAGAAGCAGGTTCCGACTTATTTAGGGATACAGGGTGTGTCATGTTTGCCTAGGATGCATTTTTTTAAACCTTTATGTTTTTATTTTTTTTTTCTTTTCAAGTGATAATGCCGTCAGTAGAGATAATCTGTTCTCTTTCATGTCTCCTCCTTAGGCAATGCATTTTGAAGATTAATATAATATGGATAATGTGCGTGCCTGTCCTGCTTAATACAAAATGCTGAAGATGTGATTTCAGACGTAGAGAATTGAGAAATATTTCTCTCTAGGAGTTTTGGAATGTTCAGTGATTAGAGGTGTATTGCTGTGTGCATGGCGGTGGCAGTGTGGCCACATCAGCTATCTGTTCATTGGTGCAGGCTACAATCATACCTCTAGGTTTTTGTGCTTCTAGCCCAGGTTTACCCTGAGTCCGTGGCTCTGGCTGCTGTGCCTCCCTGTTATCCTGCCAAAAATCATTAGACATTTCACCTGACATACTTTTAAAAGATGCTATTGCTCTTTGTGCCAGAGACAGTTTTCCTGTCCTGATTTACCTTTCAAAACTGAATTTCTTTAAAAGCAGTTATGGAAGGGGACATGTTTTAATAAACTGCTCAGGTTACAGTAATGGATTTAATTGCTGTTCACTGGAGACACAAAAAACCTTGTGCTTATTCAAGAAACACCTTCCCAAGAGTACAGTTGGAGATTTATTTCGTGTCAAACATTAAATTATTGCTTGCTTACTTCCCTCACTTGAAATGCATAATTAATATCTCCAAGCAAGTTTAGATTCATAGTTACATTTTCTTCTTTACTTAATTTTCAGAACCACCTTAAGTTATTAGAGCACTAATATTTTTACACTACAAACTATAAATTATGTTAATGTTGGTGTCGGGTAGCTCTAGCTCCATGTTTAGTTCTAGTGCTTGGTAAACTATAGTTATGTACAAGCATTAGAGCTTGTCAATTTATAATAAACAACTTCAAAAAATAAAAATCCTGAAACATTGTAAAAGAACAGCCACACTTCAAGAATTAAAGACATCACAATTAATGATAAAAATATTATAGAGAGTCTGGGAGCTGCACATTTCTTGCTTTTATTACTGGGTGGTAAAATTTAGCCCTTTACAGTAGAAATCTAAAACCAGAATTTCATCAGAAAAGGCTCTCTTTTAGGGACATCACCCTGAAGATTTATTTAAAGTTTTTTTTTTTAAGTATGTTTGTTTATTTAGGAGAAGGAAGAGTAATATTATTATAGTTCCTTCTGAATTAAAGAGAAACCCCAGAATCAGGAGTAATAAACCTGTCTCCTCAGGTGTGTTCATGTGTGGTAGGGTGGAGCCTTTTATTAGAACCGTCATTATGCTTAATCTATACCCAACAAGAAATCTGCTTCCATGTTACGTTCTGCCCTACATGTACTTCATGCTTATGGTAACTAGTGGGATTTCAATGCTATAAAAGAATTAAGTACTGACAAAAATATTCATATAATGTTATGCCAAAATGCCTTTAAAATTTGTATATGTATCCCTCTTTTTTAAAAATAAAGTTGTAATAAAAAAACAGTCATCTAGATGATACTTCATATCATTAAAGTAAAATAATTAATAATAATTACAGGTATAAAGTGGTTTTTAAAGGTGGCTCTAAGATTTTTTTATTCAATTAGTTTAAAATAGTAAATCAGAACAAAAATGCAAGTAAACAGAAATGTAGTTTTGAAAAAAAATTTATATCCAAGTATAATGAGTAGCTATGCTCTGCTTGCAATTCTGAGGGAGCAGGGTATGACATTGACACAAATTCTGGCTCCTGAGTCTAAGGCACATTGACCTTTGGCTCAACTACTTAATTGTTACATTACAACAGGCAACTTAGTTAACCTTCCTCAGCCTCAATTTCCTCAGTGTCCGAATAGAAATAATAATGAGGTTAATAAGACTCACTTCTTATTATCTCTAGGAATTATATAGAAGTAATGTATGAATGTAATAAAAAACTTCTATTGGAATTAAGCAAAGTGATCCATTTATTTCACTGTGCTCAGTTATTAGTCGAGGGCAATTCTGACCTGTTTGGTTTGTGCTGAACAAAACCCCTATTAATACCCTATTAATACGTTTACAAAGCAGGAAAGGTAGCTCCATTATTTAGAACATTCATGATCAATAGAATACACTCATAAATGAAAGAGGAGTTGGTCTGTTCCATATAGAGGCTTATGGGAGATATTTTTCTAACATGTTGAATCAATAGATGCTATAAGCAATCACACTATCATCTATATGAATATTCAGGAAAGACTTTCATGTCCTGTGCATGTTTCCTAACATTAGGAAATAAATAAATGAGACATGGAAGGGTATTAATTCCAAATAAATTATAACTTGTGTTGTTATAAATATGTCCCAATAATGCATGAGATAGTCATATATTACAAGATACATATTGTTTTAAATATAGCTATGAACTAAATCTGGCATTCCTTTCATAAATACAGAGAATATAAGCCCTTATCAAATAATTATGATAACAAAAGTAATACCAGAGAACACAGCTCTACCTCCATGGGATCCTGCTTTTGGAAGAACAGTCACTGAGGTTTCTGCAAAATTCTACATTATTTTTCTAGATTTTCAACACTGAAATTTTCTTATAAATTCATTTTATTTCAAAGAGACAGAGAGATGCAGAGAACAAGATACGGGGGGGGGGAGAAGAGAAAGACACACAGACAGAGGGAGAAGGAGAGACAGAGAGGGTTGGAATATAGGTTTGTTTGGCCAATGAGGTAAGCAGTATCAGATATCCCGGAAGGTGATAATAGAGGTACTTGAGAGTGACCAAGTAGATTCTGGGAACGTAATGTAAATCCTCTGTGTCAAAGCATCTTAATTGTTCTACCTCTACAATAGGAGATTCTGTATTTTAAATATATAATAAGAATTTATCCTCCCCACTTCAAGTCTATGCATGTCAGCTCTAAAATTTCAGCTCCCCTTCTGCCATTCTACACTAGCCCATTTCCTACAGCCTCTAAAATAATAATACTGGTTTCTTTCAGGAATTTAACTCACACAGTAATTATACATTATTTAATGGAGTTACTGACTCTGTAACAACCTCCTGTTATTTAAGCTTTGTGACTGTTTGATTGATCATCCAAGCTGCAGCATTCAGCAAATAAGGTGTAAAGCCTCAGTGGTTGAAAGTGTTCCTGATCTTCTACAGCACCAGAATCCAGTTTCCAGCACAAAAATCGGAGAGCCAGCAACCTCAGTAACTCCAAATTAGAAGACCTTTTCTGCTTTTTGTTTGTTTGTTCTTTTTTTTTTTTGAAACTTGCCTGCTTCCACGATATACTCTAACACATGTATAATGTATTTTAAAATAATATATAGAATATGAAATGGCAATTCCTAGCAAACAGAAGATGCTCAGATTTTGAACTGAAAGCATGCTACCAGACAGCTCTCTACAGTATAACTGAGAGCACCCCACATAATTCTCTATTTGTGCCTCAGATGTCCTAGATATGGTAAAGGAAAAACAAGGGCATAAGACTCTCCTGAGGTGAAAGGCTAAAGATAACATAATTCCAGTCAAGGATGGTTGCTTCTAAACAGAATTAACCATGAGTAGAATATCTTATTTTGGTGAAACATAATCCTGCAGTTTACAATGATTTAAGAAATATTTTCTATCCTTTTAAATTGAGAATAAAAAAGCTTCATACAACCATTGTTTTTAAGATGCAGAAAATGGAAAGTGTTTAGGGACTTTCTAAATCTCTTAAACATTTAATGTATCAAGAACAACAAAATAACAATTACACTGAGAAACAAATCCAGTAGCAGTCGTAATATAAATGGGAATTCTTGTGCTTCATCAGATAGAGTGTCACATAGAAATTGAAGCTTCCAAAGCATCTAGAGACAGAGATCTGTTCTGAGGAGAACATGTAAGTCTATGTCAAGGCATTGGTCTATAGGGTCATGGCTTACATCTGAGCCTTCAGAAGCTTGAAAATTTTCTTATTCAAAATCGGGTCATTTTCCATCACTGGGGAGCAAACAAAGATAAGGCATTTTGAACCCTACTCTCAAACTACTGGACAAATAGTTATCCTTAGGTTCCAGGTACTTGCAGGTATGAAGGCAATGCTATATGAGGTGCAATGGATGGCAGATTGAGAGACAGTCCAACAGCATCAATATTACAGGATGAAATATGAACACATGTGCCTACCCAAATCAACAGAATCAGAAACTCTCTGCCTAACAATTACTGTGTTGATGTTCACTGAAACTGAACCGGTGCCAGCATACAGAAATCACATTGTTAGCTTCTTGGTGAAAACATCAGGGTCCTGTGGAAGCCTGGCAAGTTTAAAGTGAAGCAAAAATTGAGATCAAATCAGAGCAGATATTACTTTCTACACACATATACACACACACAATACACCCATACAAACACACATACACACAAATACACACACATATACACACATACACCCACACAAACACAAATACACACACATACACACACATACACACATACACACACATACACACATACACACAAATACACACACACACATACACACACACACACACACATACACACATAGAGCATTTGCCTTAAGAGATTTTCTAAATGGCAAATATGGATCAGATGAATGTATTGTATCTTTTATAGCAGTCATGGTAACATGCTGTTTTGTTGGAGAGACTAGAAATTAGAGTTTGCTATATATTTAGCATTCATGTTGTGTGATTAATTTCTTTTATGTGTAAGTGAGAAATGCTATCATCCTTGTATTTGAGAGGCTTGTTTTGACCTGTAGTGTAATTGATTCCTTTAAAAAAAAAGCTATGCATTTTATAAATGAGTCCTGCTGAGTTTAAAGAATAATGCACATGGGTCCACAATTGCCTGCAGTAATTTCCATCATACCTGATAGTTTTACTCATTGTTTTAAAGACACACAAATATGCAAATATCCTTTATCCTTTATAACAGAAATAAACTTCCAATGATCAATATATCTGGTTAGCCAGCTCTGTGCTACTAATCTTTTTGACATATTGTTTTTTAATCAGAATGCTATGCAGATGTCATTGATAAGAGCACAAGACAGGAGGGACAGAGCAGAGAGACTCTTTGTAACCTATGCTTTTGTTTACATTTCTTCTTCTGTCTGACTGTTCAGAAAATAGGAAACAATAGCTAGCCATTGTTGTTTCCTGATAATAGGAGAAGCAAAGATAAGGCTAATGAACACCGCTTCAGACTTGTTCCAAACTGGGCTTTATACGGCCCTGATGAAGGAACAGCCTTTTCATCCACCTCTCATCCCTGTCTTTGACTTGGGCTCTTGGCAGGTGTGATAGATAGCAGGAGTGTAAAGTGCTTTTTGGAACTCTGCTTGTCAGAGAGCGATGTCATATTACCAATATGAATCCTGCTGAGAAGAATTGGCTGACTGCACAGACCTCTTACTTTGGGGTTCACATTTCATTTTGGATAGCTGCTTGTGTTTGTTTAAGGCTATTGCCATTTCAGTGGTTTATATGTCACTGAGTCCACGGTAATTTAGATGAAAAAAACCAGGTACCACCCAGTATTTAATGAGATGGTCTACTTTTAATACTGAGAATAAGAGACTCCTAACCATAAACTAGGCATGCTTGAAAGCTTTAACAAAGCAGAAATCACAAAGAAATATAAGAAAATATGCATTTTATTCAAATCCATTGACTGTTACTGGACCCTTACAATGTAAAAATACTACAGGGACTCATTCAGGTTTTGCTCTCAATGTGAGGTTCAAAGTTAGAAGGGAATTTGAACTAAGAACAGAATCAGCTATTATTGGCACATAGCAGAAAGGAGAACATGAAATTCTGGTCTCAGCAGAATGACAGGGTGGAGCCAAGTACACTCACACAAATTGGCACTAACAAGAGCCTAGACTCAGGGCCCAGAGCAGGAAGAAGATGGGCAAAGGGACTACTATATTCCATATCAGGTGACCAGCTTCAAAATCTAAGATTTTTATGACCTGCAGGAAGCTAGACTGTCTATTCGACAGTATTAGCATCAGCTTCTGGAAACCATCAGCTATAAGTTTCTTACATATGACTGAGGCTTTGCCATCTCCACCACACATCCTGAATCTTACCTTGAGAGACAGTCCCTAAAATAACAAGTGAAAATTTGTTACCTCTGTGAGCAAAGGACATGGAGACAGACTAGGGTTTACACAATATGTAATATGTCACCAAAAATATTAGAAAATGATAGGAAAATATTATATATACATACATATATATATATATATATATATATATATATATATATATATATATTCTTAAGATTAGCATGCACCACATAATGAAGTCATCAGAAAAATCTTGTGTAGCAGTGTTAATGAGATGTTCATATAAGACACTGATATTTGCAAGACCTAAAAGAGAACTTTAATTTTTGACATTATCAACAACCAACCAACAAAGAGAACTTTGGCTATTTTGTAATTTCTTTCATAAGGAAGTTTTCCTCTCTTCTAAGGAGAGAAATAGATTCTGACTTTTAGACTTCAGAATATGCTACCAAATATCACCTTTTCTTTGATTGGGAGTAAGTGAATGCCTCACGTGTGAAAAGACCCAGCAGGCTTGGTCTTGGTTATTTTCCAGCCTGGAAATATCAGTGTCTGCTGGGTAAGAGGAAGATGCTTTTCTGCTTTCCTTGAGCAGAATTGTTTTGATGTTCAGTGAAATTCATTACAGGCTGGTGGTCATGCTTATCCAGGTGTTCACTAACATCTAAGAGGGTACAGTTTAGACTCCTTCTAGGTGTCAGACAAGGTGAAGCTACCTTCTAGCTGCTGGACTGCCAAAAACAACTTCTGTCAGAGAGGAGGAATGTCTTCCTCATTCTGGAGATTTGGCTTGAAGTCCTCAGTTCTCCCCCTGACTCAGGTCTGCTAGGTTACCTGGAGGTTTCTAGGGATCTTTAGTTTCTGGGAGCCTAGACATTTTGTTCCAGGAAGATGGGGGGCTGCTACGAACTCCAGGTAGCATCACTTATGAAGTTTTACTTCTGGATGTTTCAACTGCAAATTTGTAGGTGTTGGAGATGCCCAATTAAGGGTAAACAATTACTTTAGTCTAGCACTTGCTATTTCTCTGGCAGATGGTTGGATGAATTTGAAATCCTAATGTACCCAAATGCCAAGTTTCTTCACATTTCCACCAACACTGTGTAAAGTTAAAAATTTAAGTTCTTGTCACTTTGAAAGACTGAACCTTAGTTTACATTTTTGTTTATTTTTATTCAAGTTAAGAATCCACACATACCCCTACAAGCTACTAGTAATTAATTTTCTGGGTAACACTTTATTGCTTTCCTTTTGTCAAAGGTTTTCCACACTCATATCACATATGACTTTTTGCATATGTAGACTTTGAAATGAACTTATTTTCATAAAAAATAGTAACAACCCATGTTTCTAGTGACCTGTTAAAAATCACATTATCTTGTAGGAAATTGATTTATTTTATGGTACTGAATAAAACACAAAGTTTAAGTATTTTTTTCTTATTTTGCTTTGTTCACCTTAATATTTCTTTGTGTGTTGGGGAGGGTCATAATTATGCATTTACTTTTGTTAAGTCTTGTTTTTGATTACCCGTACAGACAGAGCCATTTGCTTCTTTTATATTCAATAAGGAATTCAAGTGAATCTCAATATAATTTAAACACAATGCCATGAAATATACAACTGACAAATATAACACAACACAGAATAATGCGCTGGTTCCTTTCAGCATTTATAATGCATAGCCTTTATTATTAGATCTTTCCTTGCCTTCTTCTGAAAAAAGAATGCATTATGTTGAGTTTATAAGAAGCTTTAGTGCCTGAAAAAGCTTAAGCTCATTAATATGCAGAAACCTTAAACATGAACATAGTTTTATGTTTCTTTGCCAAAAACCAGTAAGGAGTATTTTTTGGGTATTTTTTTTTCTTTTTTCTCTTTTTGTATTTCTGAGCCTGGAATGCTATTTTAATTGAAGTCAAAAGTATCCTGAGTTCTCAAACTAGGAGGAAGTTTAATGTAATTGGTAATAGCTCTAAGAATTAAGCCACAGCTTTGATTTTTCACTTTGACTTTGTACTGTCTAAAGAAAACAGAGGTGGTCTAGAAGGAGAGGGTGTTAGGAAACAATGTCCTTTTGTTGCTAGTCAGAACAGCAGATACCAGAAATGAAAGCAGTCCTGGAGGTGTTGAAAGATTTCCCAACTGTAATCATGATCTTTCCCAGATCATAATTGTATTTTCTTACCGAGATTACCATACTTACAGGGATACAATGTGCCCTTTGTATGATTATTACTATTTTCTTTTTGAAAAGATCTTATGCTCATTGTGATTATTGATTCAAGAAAATATACTCTATTGTTTCTCAAAAACATTTGCATAGCATCTTTGTGATATCAGCCTTCTGCTGAACCACTATTCCAATAAGGTATGCATTCACGTGTTTGCTGAGAAGTGAGAATAAAACAACACAAAAGGTGTGGTTATGTTCACAAATAAGAAAACAAAAATAAAAACGCACAATGGGAATGTCATGGGTATGTAACTTTTCTCAAAAAGATATGAAGAAACATCTATATATCTCAGATATGACACAGTGACAGACTAAAGGAAGTGTTTCAGGAGTTTCTGGGAAACTCAATCACCCAGTTGCCTTCCGTTGAGAAGAGGAAAGTTTACTATGCTAATGGGCCCTGCAGGGATCACTCCACAACAGTGTCAGGCTTGTGGCTTGCATTCAGTAGTCTTTCATTATGTGGGAGTACAGAAGGGAGCAACAGGAGTACAAGGACAAAGGCCTGGACATGTCAGTAAACAATGCAGTGTGGGAAAAGGCAATTCTGTTGCCCCATCTCCTCAACACCCCCCTTTCCTAAAGATGTTCAGAGAGGGACCGGGGCTGGGGAGCTCAAAAAGTTCCAACCATTTTTTTTTTTTTAAAACATGCAGCAATTTGGGAGATTATCTACCACAAAATGGTTTTGTCAAAGTTCAATATCAAGACCAAATGAATTTGTTAAGGTTACTGTGAAGCACATGGAAACAAGACAGCAGTTGCTTACCTGCAGAGCTTACCTACCAGGCCCTGGGTGATAAATCATGAAAGTTGCATAACCCACCCCACCTTTCACCCTCTGCTTCCCTCCATAACCCAACACTATATGACTTGGAAACAACTCAACAGGCTGGAGAGGAGCTGTCCCTTAGCAGTTCTATTTTTGTTTGTAACCCTGTGAACGGAAGAACTTGTGAATCTCTTAAATTTTAGAAACTTCCTTAGACTTCAGTAGATATTCTCTGTATTTACATTTCAAATGTTATCCCTTTTTCCCCCACTCCCATTCCCCCTCCCCTGCCACTTGTTTCCATGAATGTGCTCCCTCTCCCAACCATCCTCTCCACTTCAGTGCCTTGGCATTCCACTACACTGGGAAACACACCTTCACTAGACCAAAGGCCTCTCCTCCCATTGCTGCCAAGCAATGCTATCCTCTGCCACATATGCAACTGGAGCCATGGATCTCTCCATGTGTGCTCAGTGGTTGGTGATTTAGTCCCTGGGAGCTCTAGAGGGTTTGGTTGGTTGATATAGTAGTTCTTCCCATGGGGTTGCAAGCCCTTTCAACTCTTTAGGTCTTCCAATGTAATCCCTGTGTTCAGTCCGATGGTTAGTTACAGGCATCCTCATCTGTATCTGTATGACTCTGGCAAAGCCTCAGTTATTATTCTTAAAGACAGGTAGAATATTTCAATTTGGGACTTCCTGATACTTAATAAATCTTATTCCAAAATGACCAAGATGGAACAACCTAATTTATAGAAATTGCAACATAACACCAAAAGAGTTAAACAAGGAAAACAAACAAACAAACAAACACAAACAAAACAAACCAAACAAACAAAAAGCACATTAAAAAAAAAAAACTATCAGTTTGTAGTTTGTGTGGTCATCAGTTAATGCCTTAATCCCTTAAAATTAATCATTTTTATAGGAGATAAACAGACTAAAAGTATAACTTTAAAACTGAAATAACTTGAACTGCAGCATTTTTTTTCAGTGTTGATACTCGGTGGCTAGTGGATATGTACAGGAGTAAAGGGCCTTCTGCAAGGTGAAGACCAATTAGAGAGAATAAAAGAACCACAGGGAAAATCCAGGGCATAAATATAACCCTGGAGAGAAGGTTAACAAAACAGTGCATTTATATGTTGGGTTTTGAGAGTTAAAGGGCTTTTTAAAAAAATGGAAAACTGGGCAGAGGTCCAGATTTGAGATCACCTACTAAAAGCATGTACTGCCAGCTTTTCCCAAAGCCTCATTTAAAACATTATATAAAGGGCTTCACTACCACAGGGAAGGGCACCCAGGTGACATGAAAACCGGCATCCTATATACATGGGAGAGTCTGAATCTGAGGAGAAGAGCATAGGAAAGCAGACCATCAGGGTCCAGTTGCTCTTAGGTTTATCCCTATGCTTCAAAGACCATTTCCAATTCCTGAGGGTGAACTTATTTCTGAAGTGTGCCCGAACAAACCTGAGACAAAAGATGGATTCCAGGGGAGGAAAAATAAAATAAAAAGGCACTTCTAATACATGGGGATGCATTGTAGATATTACACAGGAATAAAATGAAATTTATCAAGAAGGAAGAACTAATTATAGAAATAAGAATTTTAACTCTTTATTTTCTTTTTCAGAAGCTAAGTTGTATATGCTGCATAATTATAAGATAACAGTTCAAAGATTATAGCATTTTTATTACATAGAATTTATACTAAAATGAGTCATATTTTATATTTAGAAGTCATATCTAGTTTTACCTATTTTGATATTGAAGAACTTCAGAATACCTATTATTAAATTCTTAGAATTATTTTGGTACAAAATATATATATCAAAAATGTTCACAAATGCCTTTAACGTCTTTTAGACATGCTTTTTTCCTTTAATGGAGTCAAAATTGTAATTCTAAGAACAGTTGAGTTATTATAATTTATGGTCCACTAAATTTAAAAGAAAGATTTTGACCATTTATCATCAGATATTCTTGAATTAGAAAACTATATATTTTTAATAATTTGAAGGTGCTGTAACAATTCTACAAGTTGCTCAGAAATAATCAAATATTCTCAGAAATTAGTATTCATAATCAATTCTTAAGAAAAATTATTGATTTTAATTTAGGCTTGTATTTTAAACAATCCAGAACCTTTATCTATTCTGAACCTATTCATTTTGAAGTCAAAAGACAATACAATAGTTTATAAGTATTTAAATAATAAATTGTCATGAATGATTTAAATTCTAAAACCAGTTAAGTGTTTAATATATTTTATTTATGTTTTGAGTCTTTTGATACTATAAGATTTAGTTATATTATTCATTGTTATTTGACTGCTCTATGAAAAAATTGAATCTCCTAACTTTTTAAATTTATTTGTATACATAAACTTATTACAGTGTCAAACAGGAAGTCAAAGAAAGACTTGAGATCTCCAATTACTTCTCAGTACAATCTCCCATTGGTATACCTGGCACAATCATATCCGAGTAGTCTCAACCTCAGGACTAAACCCTCATTCCTAGTAGATGATTGAGAGATAAAATAGAAAAGTTAAATCACATTTATACTGTAGCACTCAGCAATTTCATGTTGATATAGGTAATCTAATATAATACAGTTCAACTATTCAAAATTTAACTCAATAAACATATTACACTCATATTCTGTAAACTGCACTGTGCGTAAGATTACATAAAAATATTCTATCCAAACATCTATTTATAGGAGTACAAAAAAAAAAAAAAAAAAAACAAAAAGACAGACCTGTAATTGTACAAGAAGAAAGAATGGGTGGGAACAAAGTTTTAGAAAGAGGAGAAGGAGATCAAGGAGGAGCAGGGAGCAACAGGAAGGCAGATGTTAAGATTCTTCTCTGTGCATAAATACAGGTTGTTATAAATACTTTTAAGAAATGAATATGTACAGGATTTTGTGCTGTCTAGAAGAAAAAAATTATACCTTATCAATTAGATCAAAGGTTATTTTGTGGCATGTTCTTTCATGTGGCAATTTAATTGAGTTCAAGAGAAGTTGTAGTGGTGGAACTCACAAAGCCCACCAAGAAATTGGAATGTGCGGATAGCTCCTATGGTCAAATGAAGCCAAACTAGTAGGGGGGAACTGCAGGGTTAGAGAGAGCCCGGGAGAGCAGTCACACTGTTCTTTTAATATTTTCCATAACAAAGGGACCCATGTGGTTTTAGTTTTTAATTTTAATTTTTCTTGAATTTGTGTGTTGTATGTCTGATGGGTGTGTGTCAGAGCCCATGGAGGTAAGAAGGGGTAAGATTCCCTGAAGGAGATAAAAATGGTTGTGAGTTGGCCAACATGAATGCTGAAATTTAATTAAGCATCTTCTGGAATAGCAGAGAGTACTTGTAAACACTAAGCTATCTCTCCAGAGCTCAGAAACCCATTCAGTTTTGTGAGATTTAAGTTTATGGATGGACGAGTAAAATATCCACCTATTTCTATAGTCTGAATTTAGTATATTCCTAAAAATATGTAAGTACCTTAGTATCAGCATGGTACTGTTGGATATTGGTGGGAATTAGAGGATAGATGGGTGACCTTGCAGTTAACCGAAAACTGCCCTGCACTCTCATTGATTTATTTATCTATTATTTTGTGTGATATCAGGAGGTGTGTGTGTGTGTGTGTGTGTGAGCATGTGTGTGTATGTGTGTGTGCATGCACACACAACAATAGTTACATTTGTAATGAACTGACGACCTCTCCCTAGCCTAGATGTTTCTCAATGTTAAAGGGATTCTAGGAATCCAGCCCAGTCCATTCCTCTGTCTCTTTCTATGTATATCTCTGTGTCTGTCTCTTTCTTTTTGTCCTTGTTCATCTAATCTGTGCTATACACCTGCCCTCCACATGCACAACTGCACACACACGCACATACACAAACAAACACACACACACACACACACACACATTCCATACTACTTCCTGACTGTAAGGCACAGGGTTTTGCTAATCCTATGCTTTCACTATAATCTACTGCCTCAGATGCAAATATCAATTAATCACCAGTGGAAATATTGTTAAACTAAACAAAACTTTTTATAAGTATATTTTGCTTATGTATTTATTATACTAGATAAAATTAACACCCTTCAGATATACACATCAAAGATTGTTTTTATAAACATAAAAATTTAAATTTATGAAACTCCTTAAATTAATCTTGTGATCTGTATCATGAATTTGTTTCTCCATTCACTTATTTATTTACTTATTTTCTATTCATCATCTAATATGCAGCTAATAAGCATCTGCCATTATCCAGGGAATGTATGAAACACTTAGAGTACATGCTGAGATTCATTCTCCCAAACTCAGTAAAAGACAAACCCTGAAATATGCAAACTACTTGCTTGGAGGTGTTATAGATACTGATCCAGATTTATTTGTTAGAAGACCGGATTCTTAAAGGGAGTCCTGAGTGCTGGTGCATTAGGCAGACATAGGGAGGGCTCTAGAAGTGGCATTGTCTTCTATAAATGGTCTTTTCAATGTGAGCATTGTCTAGGTTAATAACTTTTGAATAGTGAATCTGTAGGCATAATTGTTATGCTTATATCCCGTGATCCCATTACTTTGGACACAATGGTTAGACTAGAAATAGATGACTAAACCAAAATCAGGCATTTATCAATGCAGCAGTGGTCCAGATAGAGGGGTCTACTAAATTATACCTTGTCAAACAACCACAATAAATCCTTTGGTGTAATTAATAAATTATTTTCTTCTTAAATTCAATAGCAATAATTTAGCATATGTCCTAGCAGATGGAGATGAATGTGACAAAAAGATATGCCCTCTGTCATCTAGAATCAGGCAATCCTGATCAATTTGATTAGCTGATTCAAATAAAGACATAGCAACATGGGCAAAACATCAATTATATATATTTAAATACATATGATATATATTTCTGTATCCTTTTGCATATAGATATATCATAAAATATGTGTTTAATTTTACTGTTTGCTAAGTGTATATATGTATACTCTATGCATTCCTGGTTCCTGGATAGGTCAGAAGATGGTTTCAGACACCTTGGTCCAGAATATAGTGATGTTTCTGAGCCATCATTTGGGTGTGGCAACAAAACCCCCTGGGAAAGGAGCAAGTGTTTTAATGCCTATACCATTTCTCCAGACCCTTCGTTATATATTTTTAATTCATGTTATAACTGATGGTCGGACCTTAATACTCGTATCTGAATTTGGGTCTGTGGGATGTATAGTTTAAGTTCAAAGTTAAGAAAGATGAAGCAAAAATTTTATACCAACTGTGTCTCCTAGAAGCAAAAGGAAAAGTTTGAGGAAAGAAAGTAGCTCATCTTTGCCTTGGCACAGCAAAGCAGCAAGCTTGATCAGAACAGGGGGTTGATAGCTCGTAAATGAGAGGAAGTATGATGTAATGGAGGGCAATGGAGTCTGGCCATATCGAAAGGGTAATGGGGGGGTAAGCAATTTAGAAAGGAGAGTGATAGAATCAGGTTCCTGCTTTTATTTTATTTATTTATTTATTTATTTATTTATTTATTTATTTATTTATTTATTTATTTTAGGTTCCTGCTTTTAAATGAGCCTTGGCTCCTGAAAGTCTTCAGATTTGGAATTCAAAGAGAAAAATGCAGTGAATTGGTATATGGGGAAAAGATTTACTTCAAAATGAGTAGACAGACAGACAACAGCACAGCATGGGCCCTGAGGGAGGAGAGTTCAGGCCAATGCTGGAGAGTGGGGTAGGCAGAAAATGGAAAAGTTTCTTTTGGGGCAGGGTTTGAAGAAATAACTTAGAAATTAGGATCACTGTTTATTCTTAAAGGGAAACAAACATTGGTTCCCAGCACTCCCCTGGCTTCTCAGACCCCAAGTTCCAGAGGATCCCCTGTGGTATTTTCTGATCTCCTTGCGCACATGATGCATAGAAATACATGTATGTAAAACATAGTACACACACACACACTAAAATATATAAATCTTACATTAAAAAGGTTGGTCTACAGTTAGCTATTGATTGGGGTAACCAATGAGTACCCAGTTGAAAAATATTAATCAAAAACATCTTTTTTAGCAGGAATTTTTGGAAACTTTGGAATATAGAGGTAATAAAAGGCAAACAAACAGAGAAAAAAGAATGCATCATTTTGAAGAATAAAGTGGCGAGCAAGCCACCACTCAATATATTGATTGCTGGGATAATCAATTGAAAGCATGGTATCTCCCTGTAACTTAGAAAAATATGTTTGGTGTAACCATGAAGGAAAAGAATTTCAGAGATATTTAAGAAACACAATGGAAACTGAATGAAACTAAATACGGAAAAATAAAGGAAAAATTATAACCTTATTTAAAAACTAAGACATTTTGTTGACAGCCATAATTATTAAAATGAAATGTGAGAACTGTAGAGAGAATCTCCTGTGTAATATATGGAAGAATCACCTGTCAAATAAAATGGTGTTGGGTTGGCCTATTAGCTTCAGCATTAAATAGAGAAGTCTTTACTGAGAAGGATCAACCAAATTTCTCTACTATGAGAAATAAATGATAGATAGAAACTGATAACACATCATACAGAATTCAATTTATATTCTGAAAGATTAGACTCACTTATTAAATAGTATAGGAGGCAGGCTGTTAGAAGTGCAGTCAGATGTTGAAGCTATGGAAAATAATACTCACAGCCAGTTTTGATTCCAGAAACAAGTCTGGAGGAAACATAAGAGAAAATATCATTAGACAATCAGAAGGAGTTGGTTATTGAAAAAAGAAAGCATTCATCTTTATGGCTGTGTGATTTCTTTTTCTGGCAAGAGTAGATATTTGTACTGAATCTACTTTTCAATGTCTGGACCACATCATCAGGAAGCTTGTGAGAGGATGTTAGGTGTTGAACATTGTGTCCTAACAAAATGAACTTCTGACCTCAACTGAGAGATAAGAAAGTAGTTGGATGGGTTATTAATGATACATTAGAAGGAATAGTTGTGTAAATATATAACAATAAAGTAGTAGGATATTTGGATTTAATCTTTTAGAGACATACAATAATCTTTTAGAGGCTTTTTATGAGTTGTGTTTTTCTTTAGCAGTATGAGTGGGTAGCAAGATTGCTTTTCTGGTAAAGGACCTGCTGCCAAGTCTGAATAACTGAGTTGATCTTGGAACCCACGTGGAAGAAGAGAAAACTGACTCCCACAAGTTATTATTTCGACCTCTACTTGCACATTAAGGGGTGTTTTCATTTCTTCTAAACACAAAGTAAATTGTAAGATGTGATTAAATTCAGTAGAATTATGGAAACCTAGAATACAAAAAGAAAGATGCTAAGAGTGTGCACTTCCAAGGGTCATGTGTCATTCAGAATTATTGTAGTGCTTGTGGGAAGGCAGGTTTTCTGGTCTGTGAAACTTTAAACATTCCAAGTATATGGAATGCAACACCTATAAATTATTATCAATTGAATATTTTTATTAATTAGTTATTCATTTTAATGACAAAAATTAATGATAATGTTTGAAAAGAGGAATTAGTACATTTTTAAAGATACAGACATTATCTTCTAATTTTTAAATTTTTGTTTTAGTTAAAAGGACAATACTTTTTTCTTATATTCTCTTTGTTTGAAATTGAATTTCTTTTCTAATGGTCTAAAATTAAGTGGCACATTTTTCCTGATCTTCCTGAAACAATTGCCTGTGAAAAACAAATTGTAATTTGACCTTGTAGCTGCTTTTCTGCAGTGCCCTGGTTTAAGATCAGTTTATAGTATTCACATTTATATTTGCCTGATTTATAATTAGCTCAGTGAACCAAAAAAACAAATGAAAATTATCTATGTTTGTAATCAAACCTCAGGAAAGTCTGAAATCAATCTTTTTTTTTTGTTTTAAAAATTTCAAGAGTGAACTTTAAAATGCATAATGTCCATGATATCAGAAAGATTTTTTAAAATTATTTGCAAATATGTGATGTCTGTTTCCATTCCAGTGAACTCTGTGGACCCTTCTGTCTTTTTAATCTTTCACTGCTGGTGTTGTTTGATTATGACTATCACTGGGTTGTACATTCCAGCAAGATTCCTGATGATTAAGCAGCAAAGAAGTCAATTTTTATTATTAGACATAATATCCATGACCAAAGTAATATAATTCTGATATATTAAAGTCCTAGATATGAATACACACTCAGAAATCATAAGCTCATTTGGAACACATATGCACCATGAAAGTTTATTCAAGTAAAATACTATAAAATGTTGGGAAAACCAGAATACTATACCAACTAAACTCACGCAGCCGAAAAGGTGTCACATCCTTTCTCTCATATGTAGATCTCCGCTGTAGGTTGATGCCAAGGTGATGCATGATTGGATGAAAGAGAGTGGGGTATGAACAAAGATTTTTGGTAAGGCACGAGATTCAAGATTCAAGAGGCAGCAGAGAAGGGTGGTTCATATTAAGGTGAACTAGATCAGCTTAATCTTGTTTAGGTGGGCAGTTTATATATTTATTAATTGTCAGTGAATTTATTGTTTGAATATATTGTGGATTGAGAATAAAACATATAAATCTGTTTGATAAGATATTGGTTATAGAGTCATGGTTTTACCAGACTGTGGAGGACAGTGTGTGAAAACAGGAGCTAAGAGGCAGCTAGAGCATGCAGTTTCAGCTCTGTTGCCCATGTGAGGCGAGGGCACACGGGGCCCATCTAAAGAGATGTGTAGGTACCAGGCTTGGTAACTAATGGCTTAGAGGACTATCTGGGACTGGGTGCCTGGCTCCACAATGGAGAGGTCCCTGCAGAGTGAGACCCCAGGAACAGCAACAACAAAACCTTTTTTTTCTTATTTTATTGAAACACTCAGCTCCAAATTTCTATATTTCTTTTAACTTGATGTGTGTAGAAGCCAGGATGCTAGAAATGGGACCAGGTGGGGACGGTAAGGGCAAGGAGAAAGGAGAACACTTATGATGTGAAGTGGACGGAGAAATTAGTGGGATGGCTGAGATTTAAGAGCATAACATGTGACAGAATAGAAGACAGGGGAAGAACCCACACTAATTCTATTATTTTGAACATATTTAGGAAATGAGTGTGAACAAAATGTACCATGTATGAGTACATGCTGCCACTCCTAGAACATGGATTATTAAATGAAAATCTCAGTGACAGGTATAAGATTGCCTTCTCATGAGCTATTGTCAAGGAGGCCCCAAGGTAATCCAAAACAATGAAAGATATTTCCATATTATTAATTTCCCACTAGAATCAGATGGCAAGTTTCCACTGCCAAAGGAATCATTCCTTCTGGTTGCAGAGCAAAGAAAAATCAAGCTGGAACTGAGATGGAAGCACTTGAGATGAAAGCTTCTCCTTTCCTTGCTTTTTTTCAAATGCTAGAAAGTATGCTTTTCGCTACTGAGGACGAAAAGTCATCAACTGTCCTCTCACTCAACTGTGAACCCTCTGAGATGCACTTCTACTTCCAGGGAAAACCTGCCCACTGCTTCACTGCAACAGTTCCACAACTGTCATGACACTAAGCAGCTGTGTCCTGGATTTTAGTCCTGTTCCACAAGACAAGCTCATGGTCTATTCTTGGAATAGTAAAGCTGATCAAAGGCCTGAGACCGTGGAGGTCATAAGCCTACACGAGCAACTTAATCAGTATTGAAATGCTATAAATAGTCGCTATGACCAGGGGATCTCCCATGAAAACTAAAAGCATTTAAATATGCCTTGCTTGTGGTTTCTGAGATTTGGCCAATCATCATTGTGGAAACCATGGAAACACCCAGGATGATAAGGTGGTAGAGAAGTAGCTGAGAATTGTATACCTAGGTCCACAGGCAGCAGGAAAAGAGAGACTCTGAGCTTTTTGAAATATCAGCCCACCCCAATTGACACACTTTCTCCAACCAGACTATATTCCTTAATTTGTTCAAATAGTGCCATTACCTGGTGATCAAATATTCAAATCTATGAGCTATTCTCATTCAAATGATTATAGCAGGACACCTGCTACTGTTGTTTGCTATAAAGACTTGACATTAACATGTCTTCTATATGTTTGTTTGTACTGATACATTAGTACTACTCTTGTGCTTGTTTGGGAATGCATCTGTTTGTAGTGGACAACAGTTAATACAGAGATTCAATTCACAAGTGGTAAAGGGGCCACGTACGAATAAATGATTACTGAGTGTTCAAGTTTCCAAAAGGACATGTATATTACTTCTTCCCAGGCTCGGTGATCATGGCAGAAGAGGAGGAAGAATGAATTTACAAGTCAACAATGAGAAGGAATGCTTGAACAGCTGTCTACTGCATGTGCCCTAGCTGTTATATCTATAAATCACAGCAACAGAAAACCTGTACAGGACTGGACCACCATCCAGGGACTGTTGAGAAGACGTTCATGAGGCCCAACCTCTTCCAGGGGAGTTTTAGGGAATTAATTGTTTCCTGAATAGGGAGAGTCAGATTCCTCGGTGTGGTGCCCAACCCTTTCTGACATATTCTTATCACCTGTGATGATAAAAGCTCATCATATTTGTACAACTCTGAAAGAATATAAGTATTAAAATTGATCTTGTAGAAGTTGCAAGTGCATTGCTTATTATTAGAGGGTGAAAAATATAAAGAGGTTATTGGACATGGTCACGATTTATAATTTATAATGTATGAGTTCTAATATTCTCATATACTAGGATAGTGATGAATAAAATATTATACTGTATAAACTAAATGGAAGAAATTATTTTCAGTGTTTAAACCAAAACATATAAATCTTTGATATATGATATAAAGTAATCTGAACAATATATAAAACATACATAATGTATCGTCACACAAAATGTAACAGTACCATAAAATTCTTGTGAACCTATTAGAAATCATGGGAAAAGTGCTCAAAAGAGTCTCTAGATCTGCCCAGGAACAGCAGAGATCTAGAGACGCAGGCCTGGTGAGATTGCACTGCTAGTAGCCAGGGCACAGAGAGGTCTGAGCCAAAGGCCCTGAAAGCGTGCCCCCCATTGGTTCAGGGGAGCAGGGACTCTGCCATAGGGATTTGGTTTCCACCCGGAGGGCCCTTGTATGCAGAACAAATGCTCAGGGCATCTGCCACTAGGAACAGCAGAGATCCAGGGACACAGGCCAGGTACAAGGGAGAGACAGGAACTGATCACTGACAACAAGACCACTTATAATCACAGACAACAAGATGGCAAGAGGAAAGTGAAAGAACCAAGACAACCTGGCAACACCAGAACCCAGCTCTCCAATCACAGCAAACAGCAGAATGCCAAACACTCGAGAAAATGAAGACTCAGACCCAAAATCATACCTCAAGATGATAATAGAGATCCTTAAACAAGAACAGGAGGAAAAAAATAAAGAGATAGAAGCTTTTAAATAGGAAATGATAAAAACACTAAAAGAAACCAAAGAACTAGAGGAAAACAGAAGCAAAGAGATAAAGGAATTGAAGAAGGAATTTAAAATGTAAATGGAAATAATAAAGAAAACACTAAAAGAGACATCCCTGGAGGTAGAAAACCTAAAAAAAAAAAAAAAAAAAAAAAAAATCAGGAGTCACAGGTGCAAGCATCTCCAACAGACTACAAGAAATGGAAGAAAGAATCTCAGGGGCCAAAGACAACATTGAAAACATAGACAAAACAGTCAGAGAAGATGCAAAAACCAAAAAGCTCCTAACCTAAAATGTCCAGGAGATCCAGGACACAATGAGAAGACCAAACCTAAGGATAATAGGAATAGAAGAGGGAGAAGAATATCAACTAAGAGGCACAGTAAATACCTGTTGAGACATGACTATTTACCAAAGCTGGGCAGTATTGACCGAACATACTTAAAGCTCTGAAACACTGATAAGGACTTGGATGCCTGTTTGTGGTATTAAAGCAAAAGGGATATTTGAGAAATGTCTACTCACAGAGAATGAAGACAACTTAAAAATGAATTGTACCCTGACTTCATCTAGGAGTGTCTGCCAAGCACAGGTGGCCCTTCCCTGATTCATTCCCACCTGTATCAGTGAACCCCCAAGAGCTGTGAGAATGAACCACAGGCTTCAGACATTATGACCATAATATATATTGTCTCTGCGTCCTCTAATTGGCCATGCCTTTATTCTGTTGTCTGCTATTCAGCTTGTAGTAGTTTTTAAACATGCAATTGTAATTTAACATTATCGTAAGTACAGCCGCTACATACCATTATTTTGCAGGAGAGAAGGAAGCCAATAGTTGACACTTATTTATAAGCTTCTTGGATGTGACCTCTTTTAAGAGTCTTTCTTTTGATTATACTGCTGAAAAGGTACTGTTGTCTTTTATGTTCCTATACAAATAACTGCTCATATTTCCCCTATTAAATTTTCATCTTTGGCAATCCCACTACTGTAACAAAAACTGAAGTTAGAGGGCTTGTTTTCATCACTAAGTTTAGAGACATATTTTCTTGAAAACACTAGTATGATCAAAAATGTAAAAATTAATTTTGAGTTAAATATATAAATCATGGTTGGATTATTAAATCATAGTTATTAAATCCACTTTGCTTCTTCTAGTACTTTGAATAAAAATGGCCTTCATTCACTCATATATTTGAATATTTGTTCCCAGTTGGTGAATTGTTTAGGAATGACTTGGAGGTGTGGTCTTGTTGGAGGAGATGTAAAACTGGGAGACAGAATTTGAGGTTTTAGAAGCCCAGGTCAGGCAGTCTCTCTGCTTCATGCAGATGGGATTTAGTCTCTCAACTATTGTTCTTGTGCCATGCTGGCCTGCTTAATGGTATGCTCCCTGCCATGGAGTTCAAAAATTAACATCTGAAGCTGTGAGAAGGCTAGTAATTAAATGCTTCCTTTCAAGTCGCCTTGGTCATTTTGTGTCTTCATAGCAACACAACACTAAACAAGCCTCAAGTTGAAATATGTCTTGTTAATGTAATTGTTCTAAATATTTTAAGAAATTGAACATCTGATAGTAAAATCTAATTTGGAAAGACTAAAATTCAGCTTTTATTATTGTGTTTAATGCAATGGAAATGGATACACACACACACACACAGAGAGAGAGAGAGAGAGAGAGAGAGAGAGAGAGAGAGAGAGAGAGAGAGAGAGAGCATGTGCAACAATTAGAAAGTGAAGAGGAAGCATGTGGAGGTAGGAATGAGAAAAAAAAAGAGAGTCCATCTTCTAATTATAGCTTAATGCATAAAGTTTAATGTTTTACTTCCTTGGGTGAGGGTGAAATGATTGAATTATTTGTTACCTGAAATTGAAAATAAACCACATCCAGCATCTTCTCTTCCCAAGGGAGATGATGTAATGTTTCGTATGTCACATTTAATGTTGCTGGTAGTTTCTCTAATGACATAGCCTCTAAAGTTTGAACTTTCAGAAGAGGAACTGAGCACTGAATGGCCTACATCCAGTTAATTCTTTTTCAATCAAATGAGTGAAGAAATGTTTTAAAGATAAAAAAAATTACATTTTGTGTATTCACTATGAAATAGAGTAATGAAACTCTAAAAATCTCAATGGTTATTTTTGATGATTTGAAATGATGTGTGAAATAACCTGATTTTCTGCTGTGAGGCTGCTCTCAAAATAATAACCACAAACAACATAAAATAAGATGGCTTAACTATTCGTGTCTATATCAGGACACAGAAAACTATTCACAACATTAACGTTTTAAATTATGAGCATTCACTACGAGTAGAATCTTTTAAAAATAAAACTACAGAAATGAAGTCAAGTAGTGGCTTTATTTTCTTTTATCATTAAACATATTTACACACCCTTTATAGAAGTATCCAAGATAACATATGAAATGCAAAACAGGAACTTTATAACTCATATATTTTATAAATCTTTCATTCTGAATACTTACTTTTTGATCAGAAATGATTTTATAACTAAGTATGCAATATAAAGATAATTTGAAAAAGTTGTACTTCTGCCCTGATAAAAGGAGCCATAATTTCTTATGGGGGTGATGGATACATAATATAATGAATTTTCCTGGAAATTCTGATAAAAATTTTAATGAACTTCCTTTTGCTTTTGATGACTGTGGAGGAAGAGAAAGAGAGAGAAGACTGCTCAGTTGTCCATCACAGGAGTGAGACAACCTGTTGGGATTCTGAGAAGCCTTCATTTTCCACACTGCCTATTTCTGCTGTTTGCATCATAGATCATAAAGATTCACCTCTGGGACTAAGGAAGGGTGTAAGGGGAGTCATTCGGGAAAATTTGTCAAGATTTCTAAAGTGATAGAATTTGCAAAAGTATGTAGTGCAATGCAACAGCCAAGGAATTAACAAACATGTAGGCTATAGATTCTAAAAGGAGCCTGAAATACAATTATTCTGTATGGCAATCTATTTTATTTTTATATAGTTTTCATATATTGCACCAAAAACACTGAATATAATCAATATTTATAATATTGTTAAAGTATTTTTTGAAGAATATACTTACATTACCATACGTGAGACCCATTATATAATCAACCATAAAAATCTATTTTTTCTATGTGTACACAGACACATATGTTGGGTGTTGGTCATGTGTTGCTATGTATTCAAATGCTAAATAATTGCCCCCAAAGTCTGGTTGTAGTAGAGATGATCTCAATATATAAGATCTCACATGCACCAAATGATGCTGTGTAAACTTTGATCATCAATGTTCTCTCTGAATAGTTAAATAAAAGTGTCTGACATCAAATTACTGGGGAAGATTGAGGTAGATCGAGCTTCTAAAACTGGTCTGAGTTTTGCAGGTTGAGACCATGAGGTAAAGAAAGAAAGAGAAAGAGTGGGAGAAAAGGAGGAAGGGGGGAGAGAGGGAGAGAGGGAGGGACAGAGGGAGGGAGGGAAGATGGAGAACTAGAAAATGGCCTATCCAGTGAATCTAGCACAGGCATGGATGACTATTTGCAAGTAATTTGGGGAGTGCAGCTGGGAAGTAGCCAGTCTAGCACAGAAAAATAGTTTACTCAGTAATAGCCCAGTAATTGTCCTAAAGCTGATTAAGTAAATTGATATGACTCTGTCTCATTATTGGTGGCTGGTCATGTCATAATAAGAACTAATAGATATAAAATATCCAACAACACAAAAACACACAGGCACACACAAAAAGGCATGCACAAGCACACAAAGGCACACACATCTATGCACAGAAATATACGTACACACAGGTACAGAGACACTTGGTTCTTGTGTTGTACATTGTAATTTGGCAGAATGAAAGCTGGTGAAGAAATAACAAGGCATGTCAGTTGTGCTCAAATCGCACATAGAAGACACAGTTAGCTGTTACGATGTAAAGAAAGAAATGATTCACTGGACACACCTGTTCACTAGCACCGGGAGTCCGTGAAAACCCTGTATAGACAGAAACAAATCATTCATATTCATAGTGTTTGTAGTGCTAATTTACATCTATAGATGTCATCAGCTTTTTAGATCCAGAAATGAACCTATAGATGAATTTATATCTTTGGAACTTAATCCCATTTTATTCTTCTTAGTATTTTCCCTTATTTTGTTGTTCAGTGTCATTTTGTTTAATATAAAATATTTTAATTAATTTTTTATTGTTTTATTTACTAAATTATGGAATGTTAAGGGTTTTTTAATGTTTTGTCCCATAGTCCTATGCCATGTTACACACACTCATGTATATTCACATATGTACACACATACATACACACACACAAGCACACAGATGCACATACAAACACATAATTTACAAAAAAAAAAAAAAAAAAAAAAAAACCTTATGGAAGTTAATGCTATGAAAAAAGTGAACAAGTGTGAGCCACACACTTAAACTGAAGAAAACCTTAGCCACTGAATAAGAGCAGGTGATACAGAATAAATATTGTTCGCACTCTCAGCCACTTAATACTGTATTTTCATACAAAGTTAGAGCAAGAAAGAGCCTGTGTATGAAATACTGTGTTGGTGAGATCAAAGAGTCAAGTACATGAGTGACTTAAAAACACGAGCTTCCACCGAGGCAGGGATAGGCAGACAAACAAGTGACTGAGGCTGACATAACATAGGGGAGAAATTTTCAGATGCAGAAAAATATTTGTCAAAGCATAGAAGAAAAAGTCATAGGAGATACGTCTAAGCTTTATAAGATTTGTCTGATTAAACATGAAAAGGCATGAAGATAAAACATGTGTATGTACATGTACACACACACACACACACACACACACACACACACACGCACGCACAACACACCCGCACACCCGCGCAACCTGGATAGCCCTGAATATTTAAGACAACAAAACACTGTGAAAATATAAAGCATTTTTCTCAAGGAAATGGTAGCATCTTTTGTAGAATAAAATAATAAAAATCGGACACAATACCTTCAAATAATTTTGACATTATATTTACACACTCAAAACCTAAGAATTTGGAACAATTTTCCTAATTAAGTGATATCTGGTGCATAGGAAAGGAAGGTAGAAGAAACTAACATATTGTGACAATATTTATATTAGGAATATTTATACTGTGTGACCAAACACTGCAGTAAAAGAATACAAAGGAGAAAAGGTTGATCTGGTTTCAGACAATTTGGTCCATTTTGGAAGTGAGCTGTAAAGAACAGCTCTTCCTCACATATGACAGACAGGAACTAGGCACACAGGGCACACAGTAACTAAAAAACAAACATTTACAGTGGTCCACTTCTCTTGCTTAGCTATCAAGGCTTCCATCACTTGAGAAATACTCTGCAAGATGGGGACCGAGATCTAACATTTCAGACTCAAAACATAAAAGTTTGGAACAATTATCTACTTAGTCAAGTAATACACCATCTGTGTAGGAAAAATGCAGATGAAAGTCTGTTTTATGCAGTGTTGGGAAATGTTTCATTTATATAACCTCTGGTATAAATCTTAGAGGAAATACAAGAGACATAATTATCGAAGTGAAAATTACAATCATAATTATTTGAAAACTAATAATTTTGTGGCATAAATATTTAGAAATACTAACACATGGATAATGGGATGCTATCCTTACTAGCAAGCAGCTCTGTGACTTAGAATGTATTTCTGATTGTCTTTCTGGTCCAGTGTCTTTTACTGCATACTAAAAACCAATGAACAGATTTGATATACAAGGATGTTGTAAATAGTAAATTAGTTGTGTTTAAATTTAGAGATCAGTATGCATTATTTTTAATGTTAGTTATTTGGTTGACTGAAAATGTAAGTATTACTGAAATTATGTGAGATACAGTCAGTGTATTTTTCCAGGAATGTTTGGCTTTGTATGCAGGTTCCTGTGAACGAAGCATTTATTATAAGTTTAGTCTGATTCTCTTGTGGCTGGAGAACTCGGTATGGTAATCCAGGGGTCCCTCTCTCTGTAATTACCTGCCTTTACTTTCTCTTATTTCATTGTATATTTCTAAAATCAATTTTGGGATAAGCAAGTGACTTTCCAGAAATCATATCAGACTTTTGTGTAATTCCATGTAAAAATGTGTATTTTTGGAAAATTAAATTAGCATTAGATTATTTTCTGAATCATAATGTTAAATTAGTCAAAAGTCAAGTTCTACCAAAGGCTGTAATATGCTTTTCATGAGATATAATGATTTTACAGGAGTGACATCATTCTGATTTTACTTTATAGTTCTTTAAAATTTTACTTTTTGTAAACTAAAATAAAAAAATCTAAACAGGGTCAATAAAGTTCTCCAATTATATTTTTTCCTAAATTCCTAGAGCATTCTACTTTCATATTCTTACAATAATCTGTAAAAGTTAACCCACTAATGTGTGTATTTGCAAAGCTTACTGATCTGGACTGGACAGCCAATGGTGACTTGTCTCAGGAGGGCTAGCTCCCCTATTCCCAGCCTTCCTTTGGTGTTTGTACTTCTTTCTAGAATTGAGGGCATGTGGGTTTTCACAATCCAATTTGTCCTTGTTCAGTTCATGTTTGGACCATCATGTTGGTGAGAATTTCAGTGTATCGCGTTTGCCATTACTAGGAGACACAATCTCACAGCAAACTTCCTGATCCTCTGGCTCTTCCATTCTCCTCCTTCATCTGCAGTGTTCTCTGAGCCTTACATGTGGGAGTATTTTGTAGATGTATTCACTGGGACTGGGCTCTACTACTCTGTATTTTGATTGGTTCTGGTAGTCTGTAGTGGTCTCCATCTGTTGCAAAGAGAAGTTTTCTTGTTGGGGGGTGAAGACAGCATTTATCTATATGTATAAGCATAATTTTTTACAGATTATTATTAGGGTTATGCTGCTTTCGTAAGTCAGTGGCTTTACCTTCCTCTGCAATAACCGTGAACATATAATTACCGAGTTGTTTCCAGAACCAGGCATGGTATCACAATAGCTGAACAGTCTCAATTTCAACTGGAGGGACATTAGATACCACAAGATACATTTTCCACAACTGCACCCTTAGAGTTATCAGGCCATGTTAGTCATTGAAGAGGTTCCTAGGCATCACAGCTGGGTGGGACTATTAATGGCTCCCCTCTGTTGGAAGCTTGTCTGGCACCTCCTGGCACCATGAAAGCCAGTTCTTAGAGATGAGGTGTTCAGGGATCTCCGATGCTGTTTCTGAAATACATGGCATCTTACATAGAGGCAGCATCAAACAGATGAAATTAGTTAGATTTAGGAATACATATGAATATACATGTAAGTATATGCATGCTACTATAATGAAATAAAAGAGACTATGCATTTGATAAAGTAGGTATACATGGGAGGGTGTGGAGAGAGAAAAAGAATGTTAAAGTTAAAACATATATATATATATATATATATATATATATATATATATATATATCTCACATAAATAATATACATTAACCTACTTCATTCCCTTATCATTACCTTTTATTGCAATACTTATTCTTAAAAAGAATTTTATTTAAAAAAACACTGTTTTCAAAATAAGATAATTGCTTATGTGTTTAAATATGTACATATTACTTACAAAAAGTAGAACTTAGATGAAGGAAAACCCCATCTTTGTGTTCTTTGTGAAGGTTTATTGGAGTAACCACTAATAGGAATCTGAAGAAAACTATAGGCTTTATTTCTTGGAGAACAAGGACCCCTTCAAATGAGGCATTCACAGTACCTAGTGCCAGATGTAGCCCTGATTTGGACAAAATGACATGGTTTGAGTCATTATTTTCACTATTCCCACACATTCTTTCTCAGAGAATCCTTCTTCAAACTGAGGCAATCTTTGGCAACCTGAAACTTAGTTGATCATAGCTACTGAACATGAGTTGTAGCCTTGGTTCATCCTGTCAATAGGACTTCTTCACAGAGTTTTTGCATCAGAATCTTGAGAGAATTATCAAAAGATGTTCTTCATTCCTGCTTTTTGTCCATCCATTTTCAGAATCCTCTGAAACATATCTAACCATAGCTTTAGGTTGTGGATAATCAAAGTTTTCTATGAATGTAGCTAAGTACAGAACCAAACAACCCTGTGTGTCATCTCAAAGGTTTGAATACATCTCTAAGTAACAGATAATATAATAAATTATACAACCAATATTAAGTGTGTGTGTATGTGTGTGTGTGTGTGTGTGTGTGTGTGTGTGTGTGTGCCAATCTTCCCTGCCTGTAGTATACTTGGCAACTTATAATTAGTCATCCTAAACAAGCAATAATGGTTCTATCCACTATTACAATGTGAAAACTATTATCAGTAAGAGCATCCTCTACTTTACTATTACCCATTTGTGTTTATCCTTCACTGTCTTTAAATTATAGATCTAGTTCTGTATAAGTTAATTTATAATTCTTCCTTTTAAGAACTATATATAACTATTACCTCGGCATTGACTTAGGATTTCAAATGTGAAAGTATTTTTCTTAGTCCTAAGTTTGAAATCCTTTATAATTTTTATTGTTATCCTAGAGTTGAGAAGAGAGGCGCATAATCATTTCTTTCTTACTTGAACATTTTAAATTTGTAAGGTTTTGAGTACTTTATTATTTTATTCAGCTAGCAAATGTTTTTTTTCTCTGATTAATTTTGTTTACTTATTTTCCATTCAGCCCAATTGTATTGTATTTTCAAATTTAGGTTTCATTTCAGTTCATTGTTGTTATGTGTTAAATATAATTAACAAATCAGATATATTGATTTTCAAGGTTGTTTCATACATTGTTTGTTAATATTCAGTTAATAGTCATTCATTCTGACCCAATGAGAGAAATAGAATTGTAGATTTTATATCAGCCTACATCTGGTATGGCCTGAAAACATGTCTATTTTCTACTAGTCGTCAATAGATGCTATGTAGATTTTAGGGGATAATGTTTCCTAACACTTCCATGCATCCTCAGGGCTTCATCACAGATCACGGACATGTCTCTGCTCCACTGTCAATAGGGTGAAGAAAGTAATTCTGTGACTTTTAGTCATCGTAGAGAAATCATTCCCAGGTTTGTGTGGTGTGAGAAATCAGCTCAGAACACCATGGTATAAAACTTTGACACTCATCAGTTTCTTCTGGCTATGATCTATTACTAAGATTGTGCCATGAATCGCCTCATTCCCCAGACAAAAATCATGCTAGAGAAGTGTAGTTTTATCAGAGAGAAGCCTGACATTGTAGGACAGATTTGGATAGTGATCCTCATTTTATACAAAACATTTTGGTTGGTGCTAATTCCTTAATACAGATACAAACATTTCAAAGAAATACCCATAATTCCAATTGGGTTGCATCTAAACAACTAAAAATGACGTGCTGGCCCTGGATTTGAAGCCTTTGTGTTCTTTTCAAACATTTATCATGCTCATTGGTTGCTGTTGTGTGGGTGTATTCGGCGCATTGTGAACAAATGGATGACAGCGAAACCATTACCAGTTCAGGGTATATAACTTAGTATTGTACATTATTTTGACTTTTATTTTATTTGTTTATATGCTAAAGTAAGCATGCAGCCTCCCTAATGTGGATCTATTCCATAAGTTATGGTAAGTGACAGAATTTCCTTTGCGATAGTACAAATACTATTGCTGTTTTGACTTTAGTGGATACTTCCCAATTTTTATTTTGACTTGTATGCTGATGAATATGTCTTCTCAACCAACACTGAGACTGCCAATTTATTACCTGGACAAATCAGCACAGAGATATGGTGTCAGAGTTGTACATATATAAATAATCATTCAACGAGAAAAGTGAAATCATCTCACCTCATGACTTCTCAGACGTGAAACCAATGATGTACTGCATCATTCTGTGCCCATTTCCTTATTCCCACTCTTGAGTACAACTACAATTCTGGCTCTTCGAATTTCTCTCAGACATATATGCTTAGAGACGTAAATGTCCTTACTGAGATCTTTAATGCACATGCTAAGATGAAGTCTGAGTTGAGTTTACTTCACAGACTGATCTCTAAGGGGGTCCATTAGAACAGCGTAGTCCATAGTTAATTCTGCCTAGACTGGGAGTTGGTGTACTCCACTGTGTTCCTTCAGAATCTCTGCTACAATCCTGCTGTTTATTCTAAAGCCCACTCAAGTAAGAATATCATTTTTCACTGTCTTTTTTTTTTCCAAGAAACATGAAGAGAAATCAGACTCTATTGTTATTCTGTTTAGGAGATTAAGTATAGTTTTAAATACCAAAGCCCAAGATATTCCCAACTCACTGTACTTATTAAAATATCACATTCGAAATACATAAAGAGCAAATACCAAGCACTAGTAAGGCTAGAAGTGAGCTTTTCTTTAAATCCTCCTTTATCTTATTTGTTAATATTAAGATGTGTCATAAAGTTATATAATAAATCTTAGCTATTAATGAGACACCTTTACTCTGTCCAACCCTCTTGTTAACCATTTATATTGAATTCTCCACTAGGGAGAGGCTATCAAAATAGTGTTAGCTAAATATAGCACAAAATACTTGGCTTCTAAAACAAAGAGTTGAAGGCTTAGTTCAGTGTCCCAAATTTTCATTGCACAACAAAGGAATCATATTATTTTATTTGTATATTATCAACCTTTCTTTCATTTTGCACCCCACTCTTCATGGGAATAAAGCAATCCTGTAGAAAATATATAAAATTTTAACAGACAAGAGAAAGCCAGTAAATAGTTAAATAGGGTCACCCTCACTTCACATCTTGCAGATTCCTTGGCCTAGAAAAATTCTCAGTATATATGGAAGTCTATACATTTAGGCTCTGGAGGTGAAAAGTCTGCACCTGTGAAACATAAAAGTTCTGACCTGTGAAAAACCTTTTACACAAACTTATTTATATAGGAGGTAACTTTGAAGTCAGCAGATATGTATGCTTTATTTATTTATATTTTTTAGAGTCCATAGAATTATATATTTTTTCTCTCTTACAACTTTATTTTTTTAAAAGGAATACATATATAGAATTTTAAAATAATTTTAGCATAACACTATATGAATATTTTTGTCAGTAATTAATTCTATTAGAGGGTTGATGGCATGCATTGAAATCCCACTAGTTACCATGAGCATAAAGTACATATAGGACAGAACATAACATGGAAACAGTTTTCTTGGTGAGTATAGATTAAGCATAATTATCATTGAATACCAAAAATTGTTACAAGGATATACTCTTAGCTCTTGGATTATTAATGATTTAAGGTCCAGGTGTATCACAATCTGAGAGAGTGCTATACATTTATTTTTTCCCAAGATGGACTGAGGCTTTTGGTTTTTTGGCCTTTGTTTTTTTTTTTTGGGGGGGGGAGCTTCATATGGCCCATGAGTTGTTTCTGGGGTGTTCAGAGCTTTCTGGGGTTAGTATCCAATTATCAATAACTGCATATTATGTCTGTTCTTTTGTGACTGGGTTACCTCACTCAGGATGATATTCTTTAGATGCATCCATTTTCCTAGGAATTTCATAAAGTCATTTTTTCTAATAGCTGAGTAGTACTCCATTGTGTAAATATACCACAATTATTGTATTCATTCATCTACTGAAGGACTTCTGGGTTCTTTCTAGCTTCTGGCTATTATAAACAGGGCTGCTATGAATAATGTGGTACATGTGCCCTTATTTTATGTTGGAGCATCTCTAGGGTATATGCCCAGAAGTGGAATAACTGGGTCTTCACATAGAACTATATCCAATTTTCTGAGGAACCACCAGACTGATTTCTAGAGTGGTTTACCAGTGTACAACCCCACCAACAAGAAGTGTTCCTCTTTCTTTGCATCCTTGCCAGCATCTGCTGTCATCTGAGTTTTTGATCTTAGCCATTCTGACTGGTGTGAAGTGGAATCTCTGGGTTGTTTTGATTTGCAATTCCCTAATGACTAAGGATGTCAAGCACTTCCTTAGATGCTTCTTGCTTTTTAAAGGGTAGGATTCATTTTTCTTAACATAATTGTTTTTTTTTTTCTTTCTTCTTTCCCTAATTCTGTGACACACCCACATTTCTGTCTTTTTTTCCCTTTCATTTTACTTTTTATCTCTAGAAGACATGTATAATTTCTAAGTTGACAGCTATGGACCACAGAATGATGCACAGAGTCCATTTAAAATTTAGTTAGGAGGCAGAATTGTAGGAAAATACACTGTGAATTTGGTAAGTGTTGTGAGTAAGTGTTATCTTCCCCACTACAACTGTGGATAAACTATTTTATCAGAAGAATTGTTTAAGATAAAACCTACAGAATGTATAGGAGTTTATCTGAAAAAAAATTGGTGGCTTATGTTTGTTCACCAGTGATGACACAGAAACAGCCACACATGGGGAATTAACAAACACATTTAAGAATGTCTACTACATATGATGCTAGGTTAGAGACATCCTGAGGCCATCATAGACCTAGTCAGTAATGTTGAAGTGGTTAGATTTTTCCCAAGGGAAGTTACATGATCCAAAGGAGACATACACCCAAAATAGCTAGGGCTCAAGGAAATGCTAAAAACAAAACAAAGCAAGATAAAACAAACAAACAAACAAACAAACAAACAAACAAAACATCAAGACTATGGAACCAGTTCTTCCAGAAAAATCCCTAGGATTTCCAAAGTGAATCTCAGAAATTTTCTGTTCTAATTATCTGTCAGCCATTAGCCATGAATTATACAGAGAGTAAAAGAGTTTTGGAAGAGATTTTCAAACTTCGAATTGATTATTAACATTAAAAGGAAGTTTGCTAATTTTTAAGATTAAAACCTATGGAAATTTTATAAGCACAGAGGTGAGGAACTGAGATCATAAGTCCCCAATCAGCATGGAAGCTGCTGGCATCTGTTAACTGCTGGGGGTACATTTTAAAAAGAGTGTAGTTATGTTGGGCACACAGCATGGCGGTCCACACTTCAAAGATATGATGGGCAATAAAGCTCTACTCTATACATTAAAATAAATGAACAAATAAATAAATAAATAAATAAATAAATAAGTAAATATATCCCTCAATGTTAGGATGGAGAAAGTAGACTTTGGAGTAGTTGAGAAAGAGGTTTAGATGTTAACAAAATATACTACAAAAAAAAAAAAATCTCTAAGAACCATGGGACAGGGTCTCACTTGGTGGTCACCACTGGCTGCAAGAGTCTGGGGTTGTAGTTAGAGATGTGGACCAGTGATGCAGCACAGAGGGCACAGGGCAGACTTCAGGGCTGTTGGGCTTGCCAGAAACACAGTAGGCTCATGTGTGTGATGTAGGGATCTCACATGCTTGTTCCTGGTTCCCTCAAACATCTAGGGATTCAGGAACATTAGCCATAAAGTACATGATAACCACCCTACAATCCACAGACCCAAAGAAGCCAATTAACAAGGAGAGTTCAGTCGAATCTTTCTCAGAAGGGGAAGCAAAATAGATACCAGAGGTCGTTAAAAGGAGGGAACTGAGAGAAAGGAGTATGGGGAGGGGAGATTAGATGTAGGGAGAATAAGGGAGGGAGAAGGGAAATTGGCAGTGGGTATGGGAGGTAATTTCTAGGACATGTCAGACACCTTGGCTGGAGGTAGGCCCCAAGGACTTTGTGGGAGCAATTCTTAGACTCCTAGCAATGGAGAAGATGGATCCTAAAATGCCTACTTCCTGTAGCCAGGCCAGATTCCCAGTGGAGAGATAAAAAAAGCACTCCTTCCATCTACAAAACTGATCCAAAATATTCCTGCCTACAAGATTTGCAGGGTTAGGGATGGAACCAAGAGAATGGCCAACTAATGACTGGCATAAATTGAGATCCATCCCATGTGCAAGAACAAGTTACTAACATTATCAATGATACTATGTTATGTTGGCCTAGCATAACTGTCCCACTGAGAGGCTCTTTAGAGAAGCCGAGTGAAACAGATGCAGAAAAACAAAGCCAAACATTAGATGAAGCTTAGGGAGTCTCAAGGAAGAGCTGGGGAAAAGATTAATGGCCCCTGGAAGACCAAAAGCGTCAACTAACCTGGACCTTTGTGAGCGCCCAGAGACTGAACCACTAGTCAAAGCCCATGGGCTGGACTTAGTCCCCTTCCCCGACACAGACACATATGAAGATGTGCAGTTTGGTCTTCATGTGGATTGCTGAACAACTGGAGCTTGGGCTGTCCTTAAATCTGTTGCCTACCTATGGATCCCATTTTCCAAACTGGGCTAGTTTGTCTAGTCTTAGTGGGAGAGGGTGTTCCTAGTACTACAGTGACTTGATATGCAAGCGGTGATACCCCTAGGGAGCTTCCCAGTTTTCAGTGAAGAAGGGGAGGGTAGAGTAGAGGCATGAGCTGCATAATGGAGGACTTGGAGGAGAAAGCTGATATTGGGAAGCAAACTGAACGAATAAATGAGAAAAAATGATATGTCTTAGACTTCTGCATAGGACTTATTTGTCTAATCATGGTCATTTGTGTTTCCATACAAATTTTACAGTTGTTTATTCTACTCCCATGAGGATCTCATTTGGATTTGATAGGTATTGAATTGAGTGTTTAAATCACTCTTCCTGTTATGATCATCTTTACAATACCAATTCTGCCAATCCAGGAGAATGAAAAATTGTTACATCCCCTAGTATCTTCAATTGTGTGTGTGTGTGTGTGTGTGTGTGTGTGTGTTCAATTTTCTTGTAGAGTTGTCTGTTAATCTTCTGGGTTAAACATATTCCCTATATACTGTTTTATTAAAAATAGATAATTTTCTCACATGATAAATTGTTATTGTTCTCCCTTCCCTTTACCCTTCCTAGTTCCTCCCCATCTTCCCTCCCATTTGGAAGCAATGTTTCTATCACTCCCTCATTTGAAAAGGACAGGTTCTAAAAAATAATATTAAAATAGAACAATAAAATATAAGGTATATTTTTACCTTGCATTTTGGAAGTTATTTTAAGTAGGAAATGTTCTTAATTTTACTCTCAGAAGATTTACTCCCATTGGAATAAACCATTGATTTTATTGTAATTCCTTTTGCGTTCTGTACATTTGGTAAAACTGTCTCTCATATCACTTTTTTTTTGTGGAATCTAAAGAAATCTAAAGAGTCTTTTCACCATAAAATCATTTTATCTATGACTAAAGGTCATTTAAGTTTTTGTTTCCAATTTCAATTGCTTTGGTAACTTCATATATTTTTATTGCTCTAAGAATTTAATGAGAAAAATATTAATAGAGGGCATGGGCACCTTTGAGTCCTTTGTCTCATTCCAGATTTTACGAAAATACACTCAATTTTGATTTCTATTTAGTATAACACTGGCTGTTAAAATTGCCATATATACCTTATATTACATTGGAATATTCTCTGTCTATCCCTAGTTTCTTTAATTATTTTTATCATGTAGATGTGATGAATTTTGTCAAATGCCTTTTTTGTATCTAATAAGGCATTTATATCACTCCTGTCATTTAAGTCTATTCTCATGACCATTACATTTATTTATATCCATATTCTGAATAAATCTTGATCTTCCTAACAGAGTTGTATATGTTTGTGCATTGTGTGTGTTATTATGGATATGTTTGTTACTGTGAGTACACATTATCTACATAGGGCTGCATGTTCATATGTGTGTACAAAATATGTCTTTCCGTGATCATTGTCAACATTTATTTATTTATTTATTTATTTATTTATTTATTTATTTATTTATTGCTACAATAATCTTAGATAATTGGAAAGTCTTTAAAGGTTATAATGATTGGTCAATTTGGTGGTCTAAATAAAAACACATCTTAACCCCAATATCACCAGAGGAAGAGGCATTATTATGATGTGTATCCTTTTTGGAGTAGGTGTGTCTTTTTTGGAAGGAGGTGAGCCATAGGAGGTAAACTTTAAAGTCTTAGAAACTCAAACTAGTTCTTTTCCTACTGACTGCCTATACTTTAGCACCTTTTCTAACAGGATGTCTACCTGCCTGCCACCATGCTTCCTGTCATGAGGATAATGGACTAAACCTTTGAAATTGTAAGCCAGTTCAAACTAAATGCCTTCCTTTGTAAGAGGTGCTGCGGTGCTGATGGTGCTATAAGGTGTTGATGTTGTTGCATCACAGCAACTAAGAACAGTAACTAAGACAGCCAAGGAGTTACAGGACTTTGTTTGTCTCCATGTTTTCTCTAGCCTCCACTAATGCTGGTCATGAGCTTCAGTTAAGGATTGCCTTGGTTTTTTAGATAGGTTCTAAGAACTGAATGCAGAATTTCATTGTGTTGTTTAACAACATCCCCCAGCCCAGTTCACATAATCTTGAATTTGGCTTGAAATTATGTTGATGAAAAGTTCTGCTCCTGAGTTCATCAGGGAGACTGTAATAGAATTTACTTACATTTGTTCTTGGTTTTGTTTGTTGGTCTGGTTTGTTGTTGTTGTTAATCTTTTATCTGTCTTTTACCTAAAGTATATTGGCTTATAGAATGTAATGGTGCTTTATCTTTGTGGATTTTATTAAAAGATTTGAGAACCATTGGTGTTAGGTAGAGGGTTGGAAGAATTTGCCAGGAAACCAGTCAGCACTTAGTCTCTCTTTGTGGGGAGACTTCTCATTACTGCTTCATTCTCATTGCTTATTATGTTTTTGTTCTAATTGTTTATACCTTTGGTTTAATTTTGGTTGGTCACATGAGTTAACCACATTGGGAAAAAAGACATTTACTCAATTAAAGGTGCTAGCAAAACCAAGATATCTGCAAGGTAATAAAATTTGATTTGTGTCCTTACCCTGTACAAAAACACATTCAAACTGGAACCAAAACCAACCAATCAAACAAACAAAACAACAACAAACCTTGATTTCAACCTGAGATGTTGGGACAGCTTAAAGAAATCACAAGGAAACCCTATAGATCACAGGATAAGTTACAAGATGATATTTTAATAGGACCAGTAGGACAAGTTTAGGTAGGTGGGTTTACGTGAAGTTAAGAAGTTTCATCACAGAAAAAAGAATTTTTAACACAATAAGCAGATAGCTTATAGAATTAGAGGAAATCTTCACCAGGTCTGTTTTGACACAAAAAGTGATGTAGTCAAGCTCCTTAAGCAGACCCATGAACTGAACACACACTTTTCAAAAAAGGAGATAGATCCATTTTTAGCATTTATCACTATAGGTGGCTCCCAATGTGTTAGACAAGAATCTACTAGAAAGTTAAGATGATTAGCCTGAAAGAGTGTTATATTCTGAGTAAAAGAGGGGCAGCTCCATGTTGAGTCACATGATGTTTAAGCATGAGAACCTTAAACAAAAGAAACACAGACACAGCCTCTGCCAGTAGGTTATGAGCGCTGCTGTGAGACAGTAGGCTAACACAGAGTGAGAGATTAGAAGCTGATTGATTCTCTGACAATTTTTATTTTTTGAAATGTATTAAGAGGCTGGTTTGTTTATTTTAAAAATGACATAAAGATTCAATTATCAAGTTTTTTGTTTTTTTTTTTTTTAATTAGAAGAAGAGAGTACAGAGTTCACCTGAATCACGTGGGGATTTTCACCTTTGGTTCGACATTAAGATAGGGTAAATTAGTCACTGACTCCAAGTAAAGAATCGTGATATTTGCAAGTTAAGAAGGTTATTAAAATTAGAAGTCTGTACACCAGGCAGAGTGAATACAGACATATATTGGAGAAGTTATTAATAAATGAAGATCTAACACTCCAGATTGAGAGCTACTTTGGGCTAAAGAATGCAACAATTGTTGATGTAGCCTTTTTTCTTGAGACCTGGCCAGCTTCCTCATCCCTTACCCCTTCAAGATTCTCAATGTCCATATTCACCTTGAAAAAGCTATGAAGAGTTATCACCCTGATTCCCTGGAATTTGGGGGGTTGAAGGTGGTTATTTTAAGGTACTTTTTATGCAGAATTTAGAAATGGTCATAATTTAACAGGAAAGAATTAGCCAGATTGATTTCCACAGCTGTAATCTCCTTTGGTAACTAAGCTAAAGTCATATCTTACACTGGTAGAAATATTTCTAGTTGATACAAGGTTGAAATTATAATCTTTACAGTGGTAGAGAATTTATTTGATACAGATTTAAGGTTTTTATTGTTTTAATTTCTTATTGATTTAAATTTGAGATTACTGTTGTTGCTTTCATATAATATTACACGTAAACAATACATTTGAGAATGCTAGGCTTAGACCCAGTCCTATAACTGCTATTATACACTGTTTTTAGTTGATTAAACAATATAAGTTAAGTACTAGATAGTAAACTCATGGTTCTGAGTCAATTAAAAGGGTGTTTTGAGATATTTCAATTAGAAATGACCAAGAGTAGTTAGGACTTAACAATTCAAAAATGCTTTTTGTAGTTAGATTTTTTCAAAAATGTTAGAAATTCATGAATTGTAACATTTAATGTTATTTATCTTTTGTTGAGACATATCTGCTCCTTATAGTTCGTCGTTGGTATACTTAATGAAAAAAATTGACCATCTCTAACTCCAGGTGAGGCATACTTTGTGGCTAGGCAGCCACTGAGCAGAAATAGCTACAGACTAATGCTTTCCAGAGAGAGACACATTATGCTGAGTAGTAGACTGATAATCTATGTTAAATCAAAATTATGTGCACTTAAAGATTTCAGCATTTCAATGGTCTGTCAATAATTCTGGGCAAGAAGGCTGAAGTCTTGATCTCACATATTGATAACAGGGGACTGCTATTGGAGATTTGTCTCTACCACCTGTCTCAGTTCTGGGAGTAGTTTTAGGCTTCATATATATATATATATATATATATATATATATATATTTGGCCAATCTTTGATTTCTGATGGAGTTGAAGACTAATTTAACTTTAAAGCCTACCCAAGCTATTAACTCTGAGAAAACATACTTATGTAGAATATTTTCAAATGGTAATAGTTGTGCACAGCTTACATTTGAGGAGAAAGTTTTGTTTTGTTTTTTAAGTAAACAGAAAGGGTGATGTGTAGGTTGATGTTAAGGTGATATATGATTTGACAGTAAAGAGTGGGGTGGGGACAAAGTTGGAAAATCAGAAGAGGGGAAAAAAGTGTGTGTGTGGGGGTTCCAGTGGAGGCAACAAGGAAGCAAACTTGAATGTTTCTCTTGGCACATCTCGAGATGGAAAACATAGTTATCATTATTTCTAATGGTTTCTAAGGTCAATTTATCTTATCTTGATGGGCAGTTTATATCTTGTCTGCTGGTTGCAAACTTATTGTATAGAGGATTTGTGGATTGATTATATATTATATGATTATATATTATATATTATATGATTATATATTATATATTATATGATTATATATTATATGATTATAAATATATATACCTGCTTGATAAGTTAATGATTGTGAGATTATGATTTTACTTGGCAGTGGAGGGCAGTGTGTGAAAACAACATGCTGGCATGGTAGTAGGCAGCAAGGGTGGGTGTAGTGAACCATGCCTGAGTTCTTAGAGGTAGCATAGAGCCAGTAAGATAGAGATACCCCCTGCAGTGCCATGTGGTCCTACAGGAGCCTGTATTATCCCAGGATGAAAAGTTTTTCTTTTATAATGTTTTCCAATACAATGCATGGCAATTTTTTTCTTAATTGCTGAATATCTGAAGCCATTCAGGAAATACTAATTTAATTACATTGAATTTTGATTTTACATCAGTCATAGAAACATTAATCAAGAAAACATGACAACTGCTGTCACAGAAAGGAGAAGATGAAACCAAAATATAATCAAACCCTAAATATTCATTAATGAACAAAAGAATGAATTATTCAAGTTAGTCATTCAAATAATCTGGTAAGAAAGCCATACACCCCCCCCCCCAATTTTTTCTTGGAAACTCTCTGCATTTATATTTCAGATGTTATCCCTTTCCCATGATCCCATCCACCCTCCCCTTCCCATTACCTCCATGAAGGTGCTTCTTCTCCCAGCCAAGTCTCCCACCTCAGCACCTTGGCATTCACCTACACTGGGAAAACAAGCCTTCACTGGACCAAAGGCCTTACCTCCCATTGAGGTCAGACAATGCTGTCCTCTGCTTCACATGTACCTTGGGCCATGGGTCTTCCCATGTGAACTCATTGGTTGGAGTTTTGGTTCTTGGGAGCTATTGTGGGTTTAGATATTTGATCATTTTGTTCTTCCCATGGGGCTGCAGACCCTTTCTGCTCCTTCAGTTCTTTCTCTAGCTCCTTCATTGGGTTCCTCATGTTCAGTCTGATGGTTAGTTGCAAGCATTCTCCTCTGTATCAGTATGGCTCTGGCAGAGCCTCTGAGGAGGCATCCATATCAGGTTCTTGCCAGTAAGCACTACTTGGCATCAGCAATAGTGCATGGGTTTATTGGGCACATATGGAGTGTACCCCCAGGTGAAACAGTCTTTAGTTTTATCCTAGCATGTTATATAGTAATAGCAGGGGAACAGTGGTATTTTTATTTTAAATGACAAACCCCAAGTCTTAATTGTATATATTTCATAACTCACTTTTTCATATGAAAAGCAGGAACCTGGACAAACATTTTTTTATAAACAAAAAAAAGTCAGTTCTGCAAAGGTAACAGTATTGAATGACCATAAATATGATTCATTGTTATTAAAGCGAGGCATTCTCTTTGCAACAGAACTCACCAAACAGCTCAAAAAAAGAAAAGAAAGAAAGAAAGAAAGAAAGAAAGAAAGAAAGAAAGAAAGGAGAAGATGAAGAGAACCTTTATTCACTGTTGATGGGAAGGAAAACTTGTACAGCTACCAATAAAATAAAAGTGGAGTTGTCACAAAAAGCTTTAACTCAGACAACCATCATATAATACAATATTTGTAATATGCCCAAAGGCTTTTGTATCTGTCCCATATGTAAATAAACACCCATGTTTATTGCTAGTTTGTTCATAATAGCAGGAGATGAAAGTAGCTTACATCTCTATCAATGAATAGATAAATAATGAAAATATGTTACATATACACAGTAAGATTTTATTGAGTGAAAAGGAAAACAGAATATGAAAATTTCAAAAGTAGAGAACATTATGTAACAGGTGTCTGGTTCAGAAAGGCTAAGATATAATACTTATAAGTATGTAACAAAATTAATTTAAATAAGACCATGATTTTGAAAGAGAGCAAAAGAATGTATATGAGAATAGAAGAAATTATGTTATTACCCTATCATTTAAAAAATAAGAGATTAAATTAATAAAGCAACAAAAGTATCCCTTATAGTTCTCAGGTGTGTGCCCTACATTTGAATTTTTAAACTATGTATTTTTGGGAGGAGTCAGTTTGGATAGAGATCAGGAACCTAGAAAAAGTATCATAGATTATAAATGGGGATCCTGCAAGGGGAATGGAATACATGTGGTTCAAAAGGAAAAAGGGGAATACTGGGGCCAAAGGGCACAATGTGAGTGGGCATTAGGAATGCTATGAATAAAAACACCATAATTAAATACGTCACTTTATGTGATAAGTAATCATTAAAATATATTAAACAGACACGCTAAATATAAATGATTTAAGTTTGAATTCTTTAGCTGATGATAATCTCTGAAAGTTCATTTACATTATTTCAGGGAGGAGAAGACAGCTCTAATGATCTAATTCAAAATGTGCTTGCTGTTCCTGTGTGAATGTGCCTCTGGGTTCCTGGTGTGAGGTTGTACTTTACACATGAGTTTTGAATAATGATTTTCAGCTTAAATTTTGTAAATACAAAACATTAAATTCAATATTTGTTTCCTCCCTTTTCCATATCAATTATAGATGTGTTTATGATTAAAAATGATAATGCATTAAAGTCTTTGCTTGTTAAAAAGCCTTAAAAAGCATATTTTAATTTTCTTCTTTCAGAACATTAGAACACTATTATAACTATTCAATTCCTAACTGACAAAGTGCTTTTTTTATGACTATAAAAAGTTTACTTCCTAATTTATTCATACTCATTCATTGTGTTGGAAAGTGTACTAAGGAAGGAGGTGGGAATTTAAATACTAAAACTGATTTTACATGATAATGTCTTTTCTGTTACTGCTCTTACCTCCCATACTTTTCCCCCTGCATGCCCTCACTTCTGTCTTCTGAGCAAAGCAAGCATTTGAGTTCTGTCTCGGCTGTCCCCAAGTCATGAGTCTGTAAGAGAATTGCTCTGGATTGAAACCGAAATGGCATTTTCCTTCCCTCTTCTTACAGTCCTTTCTACAGAAGGCTGGTGCCTTAGAGAGCTCATCATTGCTAAGTGTAACTGTGCTGCTGTGTTTAGCTATTTACTCTGTTTTCCAGATAGAGTTAAAGAGGCTTGGCAAAAGCATTTGCATTCCATTCCTCTTTCTTCTGTTCATTGAAAAAAAAAATCATATGCTCTCTAAAGCACAATGCTTTCATGATAAGCTTTCAACCAAAATGTGTCCTTTTGTCTTTGCAGCTTTCCAGATTGTGTGCCAGGGCCCCATGCTGCTTCCCTCTCTCCATTCCTCTTTTAATGAGCAGAGGTCAATGCCCACCTCTGCTGCTGGGCTGTGCTCTCCTTGGCTCACCCTGCACCTGTCTCCTTTTGAGCTCCTTTCTCAGATCTTCAGCAGGCCTACTGATGTACACACAGTAGACCTACGAGGCAGACAGGACTGTGCTCATGTACTTGTAGTCCAGTTCTCTGATGATGCTGAGCTAAATATCCACGAGGAAGACGTACCGTAAACCATTCCTTTTCTGTTAACTGGTGATCAAACCCCAGAAATGTAAAAGCCTCTAACTTTTCCTAACCTTTCCTACTGTTTATTTACAATTTGGGGTGCACTGAACATTTTCCTATCTGATGCAGACTTTTGAGCTGTGACTCTACTGAGAAAACAAATCCACAAGTAAATAAATAAAAAACACACACACACACACACAAAACACAAATATAAAAAATAATTAGAGAGAGACCCTCAAGGAGGCACAGATTACCTGAGAGATTGTCTCCTCATCACAGAAAATCTAACACCCATGTGCAGGGTGACAGCTGTAAAGAGCGAGATCACTGAAGTCTGCTGGTGAGTGTCTTCTCCATCTACACTTGTAGCCAAAGAAAAATGTCATGACTGCAAGGCACTTTATTCACACTTGTAAATATATTTTTTCATTAAAATGTAAAGATTAGGCTATAAGACAAGTTATACAGTCCCAATATCAATATCTTTATTTATTGATTACCTCAGTTAATTTTCACTGCATTTTGATGTTAAGATACCCTACAATGGTTATGATGCTACTTACAGTATGACTATGCCTATAATTAAGGCATTTCTTGGGAAATAACCATGAACAAAGTCTAGTTAAGTTTTATACCTGGCAGCTACCTCCTTTGTGTTCATGCTAGGGTTAAGGGTGACATTGGAACAATAGATGTTATGTGTAAATGGTTCCGTGGTCTCTTTTAGAATGAATGACTGAATGATCTAACCTGATTATTCTTGTCACCCCCGGTCACCTTGCCTGTACTTCATGTGCTTCATGCTTTCTGTTTACTTATATGATTGTTTACCTGTATTTCCCCTCTGTACCATGACAATGATGAGACCTCTTGATTAGATTTCTACATATATCATGCAGGAACTTTGGTACACATAATATTATAGGTAAAGTTCAGTTATGACATTGATAAACATTTAAATAAGTTAAATTAAATATCATTTTCCTGAAAACATATCAAACATGTTTTGACTATTTTTTCTAAATGAGCATGTTTGAAATAACCTGATAATGTGTATACAAGTAAACTTACAATATTATTCAAAAGTTATTTATGTGGATTTATTTTATATATCATCACTGTAGTCAGACTAGGTAACTTCTTTATGTCTATTATCTTATAATATTGTGCACTTTATGTTTATACTGTAATATTTAAAGACTTCCATTTTCAAAATATTTTCTATAGTGATGATTGAATCCAAAGCCTTGCATATATTAGTCACAGGCTCTACTACTGAGCTAAGAATTTAGTCCTATTGAAAAGCTTATTGTGAGGTAAGGAGGGTCTCGGTTAGTTGGCCTGAAGCTTCTGATCCTCCTCTATCCAGAATAGCTAGAACTACAATATACAAACCCAGGCCTATAATACTTCTTATTGCTTTTCTGTGACTTCTGAAACATAGTGATGCAAGCCATTCCTTTCCTATTGACTTGTGATCAAAGCCCCATAGTGTAACATGCATTCAGGAAGTCATGGTAAGTGCAGAAAATGAGATACCTGAAGCCACATACAATGGTGACTTTCCAAAGCCTACAACCTGCATACATTGTGGCCATTAAATGGCACAAGAACAATGTACCCAGAAATTTGTTTTCTTAGCTTTAGCTTTGGGAATATTAGCTTCTGGAAATTGGCACTATTAGAACACCAGAAATTTAGAAATACCAGCTTTAGTATCAAGTGAGGATATAAATACAAGTTAGGGTATAATGATGTTGTTTTGTTTCTAAGTTAATATTATTTCTATTATGCCATGATAACTTTCCCATCTAATAATAAACACAGGTATCTCCTCTGTGCTCTGTGTTAGGTAGTACCTGGCAATATTGACAGTGACCAAATGCCATTATTCTTTCCTGGTTGTTTATAATGACAGAGAATGATAAATGTACCTTCTGGGTTGCTAATGTTGATGTAAGAACAGAAGACAAATCAACATGATCTAAACTAAAAGAATGTAGCAGTACCAATTTAACTAATGATGACAGCGCGTATGTGTGTACTTTGTAGAAAGGCCAAATTACATGCACATGTAAATAATTGATTTGCATAATCAAGCTTGTGAGAATGCATTGTGTGTGACATTCACCAATTTGTACATACAAGAAAGAATATGTTGTGTATAAAGGACACGTGTTTTAATAAAACTAGGAATGTTAGAAAGCAAGGCACACAGGGAGAACTAAATGAAGAATGAATCTATGACTATTCTCATTCAATACTGGCATAGAATAAAGTCTGGTGGGGTGGGGTGGACAACGACTCACATATTTAATAATTGTAGGCATAATATTATTGGGCACTTCATGAACATTATCCTTGTATTATTCAAATTATTTATCTGGTTACAGTCTGGACATAGCATTGTAAGGTTTATTTCAAGAAACTCCTGTTTCGATGTTTTCTAAACATTGCTTCCCAAAGATTTCCTGATTGGTTAATAAAAATCAAATCAGCCAATGACTAACCAGAGGAAGAAATAGCACTGAGACTTCCAATACCAGCAGGAGATTGAAAGGGGTGGAAAAGGGGGAGGAGGAGAAGATTTGCCAGGAGGAAAGAGAGTCCAAGAGCCAGGAAGAAAAGATCAATACTAAATGTAAGTGTCTCAGGGGCCTGGGCTAAGAACTATCTAGATTATTTTAGGAGATTAGAATAGATTAACATCTGCTAATTGATCCATAAAGCTTACTAAATAACTTTAATAATCTTTGTCTCATTTATTTGGGACCTAGCCAAAATAAACAAAACTCAGCTTCTTCTAAAATTCTACTAACAAGTAATGTCTAATCAAACCTACTTCAGAGTTAGCATCTGAGAGTTCATCAAGAGATGTGAAGCCTCCTCCCATGGACAGCTGCTGTCTTTTAGAGTAAGTTTTTAGGTGGAACTTTTAGTGTCACATATGTGTGCTACCATATCATCTACAAATAAAGATATTCTCTTGACTTCTTTCTTTCCAATTTTTATGTCATTGGTTCCCTTTGTTTTCTTATTGCTCAAGCTAAAACTCTTAAGTACTATATTGAATGGGTATGAGGAGAATGTACAACATTATCTTGTTCCCGATTTCAGTGGAAATGGTTTGAGTTCCTTTAATTAAGTTGATGTTCTCTCTGTTTTTTCTGTGAACTATCTCTACTATATTGACACATATCCCTTTTATCCCTAATTTCGCGAGGACTTTTACCATGAAGGGACATTGAATTATGTTAAAGGCCTTTCCGGCATTTAATGAGAAGTTTGTGTGAATTTTTGTATTTCAGTTTGTTTATTTGGTAGATTGTATTTATTGATTTATGTACAATGAATCATGTCTGCATCTTTAGGATGAAGCCTACTTTATTATGGTAGGTGATCATTTTGATGATTTCTTAGATTTAGTTTCCAAGTATTTTTGAAAGCTTTGAATCTATGTGTATAAGTGTAATATATATATATATTCCATATATATATATATATATATTCCATATATATATATATATATATATATATATATATATATATATATATATATATATATATATATATATATGGAAGAGGAGTCAGTGCTCTGAAATGAAAAACCATCTTAGATTTCTCCACCTATTATTTTTAAATATAAGTATTTAATGCTATGAATTTGCTTCTTTAACCCACCTTCCTTATGTCTGATAAGTGTGGGTAAGATGTGGACTCATTTTCATTCAATTCAAGGAAACATTTAATTTCTCTATTAACTTATGTGTTGACTCCAGTCTTATTCAGTAGTGCCTTATTCACGTTCCATAGCTTTGTAAGTTTTCTATTGCTTCTGTTGTTTTGATGTCCAGCATTAGTTTGTGATGCAGGGTGCTATTTTGATTTTCTTGTATGTGTTGAAGCTTGTTTTGTATATGGATATGTGATCAATATTACAGAGAGTTGAAGGAGAAGTTCCTGGGTATGTTAAGTGATAGAGACTCACTCTCTGCTAAGATAGACTCACATGATGTTTCCTGAAGCATGAACAGTGGGAGGACACATGATGTTTGGGGTAATTACTTAATTCTTATATTGTCCTGAGTCTGGTTAACAGGTTTAGGTTGGAATTTTTCATCCAGTGTCTTCTGTAGGCCTATCTTTGTTGATAGATTTTTAATTTGGTTTTATTACAGAATGCCTTACTTTTTCTATATAATTGAAATATATAATAATTGAAAGTATTGTTGGGTATAACATCATGGCTGGGTTCTTTTTCCACTTTGAGTATGCAGAGTATCATACTTTTCTGGTTTTTAGAATTTCCAGTGAGAAGTCAGGTGTCATTTTAAAATATCTATTTTTTATATGTTACTTCAATTTTGCCCTTGCAGCTTTTGATATAATTTCTTTGTTCTGTATATTTACTGGTTTGATTATTATGTGCATTTATCATTGGGGACTTTTGTTTTTCTTCTGGTCTATTTGCTATTCTATATGTTTCTCGAATTTTGATAGGTATCCCACTCTTTAGATCAGAGAAATTTATTTTATAATTCTGTTGAATATATATTTTTATGCCATTGACATGGATTTCTTCTAGATCTCTGTTTCTATATTCTTAGGCTTGATCTTTTGTATACTATCCAAAAGATACTTTTGTCAAGATTTTTTGAGTTTAGCATTTAGATTTTAGATTAGCATGTTGTTTTGGTCTGAGGTACTCATTTATTTATTATATGTTCAATGCCTGAGATTCTTTTTTTTTTTTTATAACAAAGTGTGACATTCACTTTTTAATGTTGTATAACAGACATTTCCACATTTAAACTTACATTCCAGATGGCAGGCATTCTCTGACAGAAAATATCAAACATATTTTTGATAGTATGAAATTTTCACTTAAACAAACGTTGCTTATATATTTATTTTGGGAAGTATATAAAAATCTTTATTTTTATTTCATTATTTTAACCTCCATTAAAATATCCCTCTAGGTATCATAATGCATAAATTAAAAAGCAGTACCATCTCCTTCTATAAAACTCACAGTTACAACATATCCATAAACTTTTGCAATTCTTATAAAAATTTTCATAAAGAAAAAAAGTTTATAAGATGTTTTCAAACTGGCAAATCATTTTATAGAGAGATATTGTAAATTCATAACTTACACAGTCATTTCTTTTTTTTTTTTTTTGTCTTCAAAACAAGATTTATTTTTTTTTAACATGAAAATACATGGAAAATACATTGGTCTCTTATCTGTTACAAATAAGACTCAAATTATTAATCATAACAAGAAGTGTTTCTTGAGATATTTCCATCTACACAAAAGACTAACAGCTTATTATTTTTTTTAAAGATTTTAAACATTTTTTGCTTAAAATTATACATTTTTGTCAGTACTGTTTTTTCAGACATTAAAATAAATTTTACATAAAACCATGTGAATATGTTTTTTAGTCAGTACTTGATTTTTTTCAAGGGCTTGACAGTATGCATTGAAAACTTACTAGTTGCAATAAGCATAAAGTACATGCAAAACAAAACGCAACATGGAAATAGTCAAAGTCTTCTTGTTTTGTGAATATATGTATATTTTTTGTTTTCTTTATTTCTTGGACTTCATACAGTCTGTGAGTTGTTTCTTTCTTCCATATATTCTATCACTTTGGTAAGGGCTGACTCTGAGTTTGCTAAATTTATCATTGAGTCACTAAATTTATCATTTCTATATTCTTATCAGTTTGGGTTTTCTTTTTGGATACTATTTCCACCTTGAAATCTTAAAATGCTTTATTCAATTCCTTCCCCTGCCTTCTCTCTCTCTCTCTCTCTCTCTCTCTCTCTCTCTCTCTCTCTCTCTCTCTCTCTCTCTCTGTGTGTGTGTGTGTGTGTGTATGTGTGTGTATGTGTGTGTGTGTGTATGTGTGTGTTGTTATATATGTCTTTAAGAGATGTATTAATGTCCTTTATGAGGATCTCTGTAATATTCATGAAGGTTATTTTAATGCCTTATCTTTGTGTTTTATCTGTGTTGCAATACTCAGGATCTTCTCAGGTAGGGTTGCTGGGCTCCAGTGGAGACATTTTCATGGGTGTTATTAATTGTGTTTTAATGCATTTAGCCATCTGTGTTTCAGAAGACTGTAGTTTTAGATGCTGATATATGGTTTTGTCTTTGTTGTGTTAGTATTTTATTCCTAAATTTCTGTTGCCTGCTCTGCTTCTTAGGATAGTGCGGCTGTGACCTGGTAGGAAATGTTTCTAGGATCTTGATAGGTAGGATTCTTAGTCTACTGAAGGTTCCAAATGTGTTTTTGAAATGTTTTCATGCCCTTGCCTCATAAAGGTCCTATTGCACATACACTTTTTACCCCTATCATTAATCCAAGACTTCAACCATATCTTTTATAATGAGTTTGCCTTCTCTGGAAATTTTGTATACGTTATATCATATTTTTCTGGCTTCTCTCATTTATCATACCATTCTGGAATTCAACTAAGACATAGCTGTGTTAGTTTTCTGTGTTGTGCAAGGACTGTAGTTACATTATATTTTGTCTACTTATTAGCTAAGTCATAAATATTTATGCATTTTGAGTCCATTTTTATTAATATTTCTGAGTCTTATATATACCATGACTTACATGTAAATCTCTGTATAGATACATAGCTAAGGTCATTCAGAATCTTTGAGTTAAACTCTCAAACTTGACTGCAGTAATTAGGCTATATAACATTCCTACTAATATTCCTACTAATATTTCACAACAGCTATGTCCTAAGTAAATTACGCAATGCTATACTAAGAGAGTAAAGCCATAAACATAAGATATAATTTATATAAAATTTTCAGAGAAGGCAAACTTTTGGAACAAGATGTAGGAGATGACTTGGATTGAAAGCTGTTGTAAGAAAAAAATTAAGTGTACCTGTATTAGGACCCTTATTAACAAGGATATAAAAACATTACAGACAGATTTAGCCTTCCTAAATTTTTTGTACATTTGTAATATCTGTTGTGTTTGGCTTTATTTGTTATGTATCAAGTGTTTTTATATGTTTAATTTTCATTTTTATGATAGCTAATACTTTTAAAAGTATATCTAGGTTCTTGAAACGTCTTTTCTTTTATAAATGTTAATTTACGTTACCCATTTTGCTAAAGTAAAATAATTTTTATAAAGTCTATTTTCAATTCTTTAATAAGATATGTGTTTTGCAAATATTTTCTGATCATATTTATAATTGGTTCTCCATCATCATAAATTGAATACTAAAAGTTCTTTTAAAATCACACATGTGTGGGATGTCAAGAAGGCTTACCTGTTAATAGTGCTTGTCTCTATAGAGGACATGACTTCAGTTCCCAACCCTCATTTCTGAGGGCAGACAGCTGCCTGCGACTGTGGCTCCAAGGGATCTAACGTCCTGTTTTGACTTCCTCAGGCAGCTGTCCATGTGTGCCATGCAGAAGAGCACACACACACTTACTTACAAATATGTTATTTCAAGAAGAAGCATATAAGTTGGGAGAGAAGAGGCGGAGGGAAATTGGGAAGGACTGGAGGGAAGGGAGAAGGGAGTGAATTTGATCAAAACATGATGTACATATACAAAATTCTTAACCAGTTTTAATGTAAAATAAAATAAAAACACATTTTATCCATACATCGTAAATAAGTATTTCTCCTAATTACATGTGAATTGAAACTTTAATTTCAACCTGTGTGTTTTTCAGGAAAGTGCTTGACATTTAGTCTCAACAACTTTAGTTTGAATGTGCATGGATTTGTTTGCCTTTTAATTTGGAAGTATGTGGTTCTGAAAACAAAATTTGAAAAGTTGCTTTATTGTTTTATGTCCTTTAGCTGGAACTCAGAAGCTCAGTGTTCCCCAGGTATTTGCTACATTGTTCTCTTTAAAGGGTCCCTCAACAAAGCTGTATACAGAATTTAGAAAGCAGCAGAAACTCCATTAAGCTATTTTTTTTTTTTTTTGTGATTAAATTGCTTACTCATTTTCCTACAAAATTACATGCTTATTATATTATGGTAATTTTCCTCCTAATAAGAAATATATTAGCTTTTGTTGTGAGTATTTTATATGGGATTTTCAGTGTGTTCAGTATGCATGAATTTTAATTTTGTTTTTTTTGTTAAGGTAACATTTAAAAAGCACTAGTGTGACTTATTTTTAAAGGTAGTTTTAAAGTGTGAAATATCAGCTAATTCAAATGTCCTTTGGACTGGATATCAGATGGAGATAATTTGGTTATGAATAAGGTGTGAAAAAAATAGTATACTGTTAAGCTGATACATTAAATTTAATGTTTGATTCTATTAAGAAAAGCATATGCATACTATTAAGTGGGATAATGACAACAGAATCAGAGCCTTTTAGAACATTAAAGATAAATAAATAACCTCTATACTAAGGTAGACATAGGGTATAATTTTCAAAGTAAACTGCTTATCAAAAAAGAATGGAAATTTACATTTCTAATGTGTCCTTGATCAAACTTCTCTCAGTTTTCCCTTGGTAATGTGGGCTCTAATTCAGTCTTGGCATAGCCATGGTATACATTATTTTGTCCAAAGCACCCACCAAGAGACTTGAATAAATCCTCAGACAGTATCTGCTAATTCAAGACCATGTTCCTAGGAGGGCTACCTGGTAAAATAACTACCCATGGAAACTCAGTAATATACTATATACTCCATCCAATGCCTTTCCTTTTGAAAATACTTAAAAATGTGTATGACCTGATCCTTTTTACTGGTACGTTTATCTTCTATAACACAGAAACATCTTTCTTCAGTACCTGTGAACTATATCTTGAACCTGTAGGCAACATAAAGAAGGCTAACGTCTACCTCCCAGTGTCTTGGAAGGGTAGGATCTAACTTCACAATTGGCATTTACCCAATAAAGATGACCTGATCACATGGAATATTCCCATAAATCTACTTTTGTTCCTTTTTCTTATCCCTGGAAGCTTTCTGCCTTTAGTTTCTGTGCTGTTAAGCAAAGTCCCTACAGAAATCTATTTCTTCCTTTGAGTACTCTAAACAAAATCACTTTTGTTATTTTAACAAGTATTTAGTAAATCATATTTTTTTCACCACAGCACCTTGATCATTGTAGTCACTAGAGACAATCTGGTGATCCTTGATTTCCCACTACCTATGTTTATATGACAACTGTGGTGGTTTGAATATTCTTGGCCCAGAGAGTGGCACTAATAGGAGGTAAGGCCTTGTTGGATTAGGTGAGGACTTGTTGGAGTAGGTGTGGACTTGTTGGTGAAAATGTGTCACATGGGCTTGTAGACTCTCATCCTAGCTGCCTAGAAGTGAACTTACTGTTTGCCTTAGGAACAAGATGCATAGCTCTCAGCTCTTTTCACATCATAGTTTCCTGGATGCTGCCATGCTTCTGCCTTGTTGATAATGAACCGATCCTCTGAACATGTAAGCCAGACCCAATTTATAAGCATTACACCTTGGCCATGGTGTCTGTTGGCAGCATTAAAACCATAACTAAGACTACAAATTTTGCTATCTTGAAGGTCCAGACTACTCTTTTTATTGCAGGTATGTCTAGGATGCTCTGTAAGTTGGCTTCTTGCAATGCTGCCTTTAAAATAGGTGGCAAAGTAGTATCTGAAGTGATTCTAATAAAAATACAAAAAAAAAAAAAATGGTACTATGCCTCTCTCTTGCTTACAATCAACCACTGACTCTTGACTCAATCTTAAATAAAGTCCCAATCCTCAATAGACTAACAAGTGTTAGTCCTCCCTGTTTTAACCACTGTGATTACTTATTTGACAGTCTTTTTATTGCTTGTGCTCTGGATCTGTCCGTCTGGCTGCTTCACTATTATTGAATGTTATGTAGGTCTCTGAGCCTTTATGTCCCTCTTACTCTTCTGAAATTTAAATATTACATTATCTCTTGTGTTTCACATCTATTAAAAAAGAATAATCCTACCTATGTGAGTTTTTTTCTAGCAATCTTTATTTAAAATTGGTTCCTTCTTGTATTCTAAATAGAAAATACTCTTTCGACTTACTATTTTGTTTATTTGACTTTGCTAGCATTAATTTGAATGCAGAATTAAACTTATAACATTTTAAGCTTCCTAAATACAAAAACCATTTAACTGCATGAGAAGTCTCAGGGATGTGACAAAAATCTGATGGGCACTGGCCAAACAATCCATTAGTTTCTGGATCCCTTTCATTTTTACATCCAGCTAGGTTGTGATGTCCAATGGCTACATGAGTAGTTGCCATGAATCCTTGATAAATTTATAATAAGCAGTGTCAACAATGAAACAAACGTGCTAAATTGTATTTGTAGTTTTGGGCTATATTCTCATTTATTCCAGAAACAACATTCTGTCCACCTGTGAATTATTTGTGTTAAGATTACAAGGAAAAACTACTGAATATCAAATATTTCAGTCATCTGTGATGTCATAAAGCATTTAAAAAGCCATAAAAATAGTAGGTAATCTTTCTCCTTACATTTTGGGCAATTTTAAATTTCTTAATTTTGTGTCTGAGACTCTCCTAACACAGCAGCACCTTACAACAGCAGAAAGTGACAGATAGAGGTCATTGACATTAAAAATGTTTATAAACTGTTAAGCTTAAATTTAAGGCAGGTTGTAGATGTTAATACCTATCAGTACAGATTCTTAATTTGATTTTCATGTAAATATTTCTCAATGTGAGAGTTATGTTGTTTACTGTATTTCATTCATTTGCCCCCTCTCCCTGGATATAAGAAGGCTAGCTACTTCAGAAACTCTTAAAATGATAGTTCTTATGTAAACACATTTTCTCATTTTTTTTCTGAAAATTTAATTTTAATGAAGCCAAACATTCTTCTTTACTGTCTTTCCTTTTAAGGTATCTCAGATTACTTGTAAATTAAGAAACATATAAATAGCACAAAATTAATGATAAAATTTATATGTTTGATTTGTTTTTAAAGGTTAACACACTGTTAAGCAGTCTTCTACTTAATGACAAATGTTTAAACAGCCTCCAGCATTGCTTTTGTGATGTGTTTTTTTAATGTATGGGTGAAAGAATAAAGAATGTTAGGAAAATGATGGTGTTCCAGGTTTCAACACAAATGTTAAAAAAAAAAAGATGAAGCCAGTGGGGGAAAAGATGATGAGAGTAGGGGGGGGATATGCTTCGTGGAGGTGCTGTGAGGCATGGGATGAGGAAAATGGGATGCCTTCCAGGATCCCATGTTGTGAATCCCTTCTTTCTGCAGGACCAGCCACATGATGGTATAGTATAGGATAGAGTTTATTCAGGGCATGGGGAGTGGAGCTAAGAGGGTTGTTGTAGGGCATGGAAGGAGAAAAAGAAAAATGGGGGAAGGGGGAGGGAGAGAGGGAGAGAGACAGAGAGAGATAGAGGAGTATTAGAGAAGTAAAGGTTGATCATGAGCATATGGGGAGAAAGAGGGGAAGGGACTGGAGAGAGGAGGGGTAAGGGTCTGAAAGAGCAAGAGCAGGATTGCAAAAGACAGGAACATAAGAGAGAGAGGAGGGGGCAAGTAGCCCCCTTTTATAGTGCCAGGTAACTGGAGCAGAGCATACCTAAGCTATTGCCAGGTAACTGTGGGGTGGGATATACCTGGCTGTTTCCAGGTAACTATGGGGTGGAGTTTACAGAATCCCAACAATGTGTACATTTTTATTTAAATTATATTTAAATAACACCAATAGTTTTTATTCAAATGTAGAAATAGATGAAAACAGTATTTATTTTTTACAAAATGTTAATAAACTAAATAATTTTAGGAAATACTGGCAAACCATAAATACACATTCCAATGAATTTGGTATGTTTTTGAAACATTTATTTATTTTGCAGTGACATGCACATAAAGATTAAGGTTAACTTATAGACTTCGGTTTTCTCCTTTCACTCTGTGGGTACAGGAGTCAAACTCAGTTTGTGAAGCTTGGTAGCAAGACCCGTTTACCTGCTGAGCCATCTTGCCCATTTCACTGTATCTTGAAAAGTGAAATATTTGGTGGCATTCTTTCCTTCTTTATGCCAAAATAAACTTTTATTTGCTAGATGATAATGCTATTAATCTTAATTATTAATTAATTAATACAGTGTCCAAAACTGGGTGCTTTAAACATCATGCTTTCAGGAGCATTCTGTTTCTTAAATTTAGTAAAAGGAACCCTCCTGAAAACAGAACTTGGAAGTGTTAGAAAGTTAGCTTTTTTATTTTGAAAGAATTCAGTGATGCATTTAAAGATGATTTTAAATTTTTGAAGATATTTTAAATGATTGAAGATGGCAGAGAACATATGTATTAGGATTTTTTCAAAAACTGGCCTGGGAATTATTTTGTAAAGATTTCATAGGGCACATTTTTAAAATAAATAACCCAAATATGGCTGTAATTGGCACTTTTCAATCGTTAATTCACCACATAATGAAAAATAAAAAACTTGCAACAAAAATGCCACTTGTTTATTTCTTGTAAGTAAAATTAAGATTATTTTGAAACAAAATAGAAAACAGGAATAATACTTGCCATTTATGATGTTAAAACATTGTTTCTTGTCCATTTATATTCTCTCATTACAGTGAAGAACTACATCCCTGTAGGAAATGTCCTCAATCAGTTTCAGTTATTATCATGTAGGTAAATCTGTAAAGGTTGCAACAGCATTAGCTAAACCCCAAGGATGCTATGCTTGTACTGGAGGCCCCAGGCAAAAGAAAAAAGAGTGACAGAGAGAGACATTTTCATCATACTAATTAAACATAAAAGCAAAGGGTTAGTTACAGAACTCGATCAGAGACAACGAAAGCTGGAGTCCCTGTCTACCTTTCCATAATTAATATTTGTCAGGTACTAAACAGGATTGGAAGAGAAAAAAGTTCCAATTTAAGTTGCTCAATTTGGTCTCAGCATCATTAAAAATAAGCTTCCACCTGCTTCTAATTTTCTTGTTGATTATAAAGGTCATTGGCTGTTTGAACAGTGGGGAAAAAAGCACTTTAGAGGAGCATGCAAATGAGCGCTCAGACAAGGAGGCCTGTATGCTAATGAGCAAGGGCTCCATCAGTATGCAGGTGTGAACCCTGACTACAATAAACATTCTGGAATATCTTTCAGCTCACAAGGGCACTCATTTGTGTGTGCATGGCAGCAGCATGAATCCATCATTTCAAATTGTACTAAGTCCTTCAATTACCTTTGTGCAAATGGGTGATTATTATTATACTTTTGCATTATATAGCAATGGGTCTTAAAATTAGACCCTGAAATTCTAACCAAAAATATAGATATAATTAAAAAAGTATTGTAGATTACCTTATCAATATATTTACATACAGGGTAACATTATTATAATATTAATGTCCCATCTACTCTTCTCTGTCATTTTTAAACTTCTAGAACATATAAAGTGATAAGATCTACTATTCATTATGAAGATGGAATCACATATTCTTTCTATATCATCTTTATTCAGCATTAGAAAAACGTCACTTGAGAGAGATCGTTATTCTAATTTAGTGAAAGAAAAATTGAGGCTGGATTTTTTTTTTTTTCAGGGGCAAAGGGCACCTTATTTCTTTGCAGTAGACTCTCACTGTTCCTGCAAGCTTTGTAACTGTAAAGGTCTTCTTCAGCAGGTTGTGCTGATAAATTCTTGTTGGAGTTGACTGGTTGAAAGTAAAATTCTCCAGTTGAGAATCACGGTCATTAGCACAGAAGAACACTGTTACTAAGACATTCCCTTCATTCATACCTAATATTCAGATACTGATACGTGATCTAGGATCTGGAAAAGTGATGTCTTAGCTATTTTTTCTAGTATTTGTACATCTCTATTTTTTTCAATTTTATTGGATATTCTCTGTACTTACATTGCAAATGTTATACCACCCCTACTCCCCTCCCTCCTCCCCCTCAACTTCTTTCCATGAAGGTGCTCCCTCCCCCAATCACCCTCTCCACCTCAGTGCCTTGGCTGTTGATGATATTGTTCTTCCTATGAGGATTCAAACCCTTCAGTTCTTTCAGACCTCTCTCTAGCTCTTTCACTGGGGTCCCTGTGTCCAGTCTGATGTTTAGCTACAAGCATCCTCATCTATATCTATATGACTCTGTGGGAGTCTTTAAGGAGACAAACATGTCTGGTTCTTGCCCTTAAACACTTCTTGGCATCAGCAATAGTGCTTGGGTTTGGTGCCTGTATATGGGTGGTTCTCCAGATGAGGTAGTCTCTGTAGATCTTTTCTTCAATCCCTGCTCCTCTATTTGACCTTGTATTTCCTCTGATGTTTTTTCTCCCGTCTAAAAAGGACTGATGCATCTATATTCTGGTCTTTGTACTTTTTGAGCTTCATAAGTTCTGTGGATGGTTTCCTGGGTATTCTGGGCTTTTTCTTTCAGGGGGAGGGTGCTAGTATCCTCTTACAAATGAGTACTTACTATGAGTGTTCTTTTGTGACTAGGTTACCACACTCAATATGATAGCTTCAAATTCCATCCATTTGCCTAGAAATTTCATGAACTCATTGTTTTTGATAGCTGAGTAGTACTCCATTGTGCATATGTACCACAATTTCTGTATCCATTCCTCTGTTGATAGACATCTGGGTTCTTTCCAGCTTCTAGCTATAATAAATAAGACTGCTATAAAATGGTTGAGCATGTGTCCTTGTTAGATGCCGGAGCTACTTTTGGATATGTGCCCAGGAGTAGTATAGCTGGGTCTTCAGGTAGCACTATGTTCAATTTTTAGAGGATCCTCCAGACTGATATCCAGAGTGGTTATACCAGTTTACACTCCCACAAACAGTGGAGGATTGTTCCTCATTCTCCTCAACCTTGCCAGTATATGTTGTCACCTGAGTTTTTGATCTTAGCCATTCTGATTCATATGAGGTGAAATCTTAGGGTGATATTGATTTGCATTTCCCTGATGACTAGGAATGTTGAGTATTTTTTTAGGTGCTTCTCAGCCATTGGATATTCCTCCTTTGAGAAGTCTCTGTGTTATCTCTGTACCCCATTTTTAAATAGGATTATTTCATATTCTAGAGTCTAACTTCTTGAGTTCTTTGTATATATTGGATACTAGCCCTCTATCAGATGTAGGATTGGCAATCTGTCGGTGGCTGTTTTATTCTTTTGAGAGTGTCCTTGGCATTACAGAAACTTTGCAATTTCATATGGTCCCATTTGTTATTTCTTGATCTTAGAGCATAGCCATTGGTGTTCTGTTCAGGAAAATTTCCCCCGTGCCTATGTGTTCTAAGCTCTTCCACACTTTCTGTTCTATTAGCTTCAGTGTACCTGGCTTTATGTGGAGGTCTTTGATTCACTTGGACTTGAGCTTTGTACAAGGAGATAAGATGGGATCAATTTTCATTCTTCTGCAGGCTGACTGCCAGTTGAACCAGCACTATTTATTGAAAAAGTTGTCTTTTTTTTCCATTAGATGTTTTTTGCTCCTTAGTCAAAAGATCTAATGACTGTAGGTATGTGGGTTCATTTCTGGGTCTTCAATTCTATTCCATTGGTCTATCTGCCTGTCTTTGTACCAATACCAGCCAGTTTTTTTTTTTTTATTATTATTATTATTACAATTGATCTGTAATACAGCTTGAAGTCAAGGATTGTGATACCCCCAGACGATTATTTTTTTATTGTTAAGAGTGGTTTATTCTATCCTGGGATTTGATTATTCCCAATGAATTTGCAAATTGCTCTTTCTAACTCTATGAAAAACTGAGTTGGAATTTTCATGGGGATTACATTGAATTTGTAGATTGGCTTAGGCATGATGGCCATTTTTACAATGTTGATCCTTCCAATCTAGAGCATGGGATATCTTTCCATTTTCTGATCTTCTGAAGTATTCATGAATTTCCTTCTTCAGAGACTTGAAGTTCTTGTCCTACAGATCCTTCACTTGCTTAGTTAGGGTTACACCAAGCTATTTTATATTCTATTTTATATTTTATATTGTGAACAGTGTCTATTCTCTAATTTTTTTCTCACCCTATTTGTCCTTTGAGTAGAAGAAAGCTACTGATTTACTTGAATTAAATTTATATTCACTCACTTTATTGAAGGTATTTATCTGCTGGAAAAGTTCCCTGGTGAAATTTTGGGGATCACTTAATTATACTATCATATTATCTGCAAGTAGTGACATTTTGACTTCTTTCTTTCTAATCTGTATCCCTTTGAACTCTTTTTATTGTCTTATTGCTCTGGCTAGTTCTTCAAGTACTATATTGAATAGGTAGAGAGAGAATGGACAGCCTTATCTACTACCTGATTTTAGTAGGATTGCTTCAAGTTTCTTATCATTTAGTTTGATATTGGCTACTGGTTTGCTGTATATATATATGCTGTATATATATGTATATATATATGCTGTATATATATATATGTATATATATATGCTGTATATATATATTACTATGGTTAAGTATGTGCTTTGAATACCTGACCTTTCCAAGAATTTTAACATGAAGTGGTGTTGAATTTTGTCAAATGCTTTCTCAGCATCTAGAGATATAATCATGTGATATTTTTTTGAGTTTGCTTATAGAGTGGATGACATTTATGAATTTCCATATATTGAATCACCTCTGCATCCCTGGGATGAAGCCTACTTGATCATGGTGAATAATTATTTTTATGTGTTCTTGGATTTGGTTTGCACAAATTTTATTGAGTATTTTTTCATCAATGTTTATGAGGTAAATTGGTAGAAAGTTCTCTTTCTTTGTAGGGTCTTTGAGTGTTTTAGGAATGAGAGTTATTGTGACTTTGAAGAATCAGTTGGGTAATATTCCTGTTGTTATTTTATGGAATACACTGGAAAGAATTGTTATTAAGTCTTCTATAAATGTCTAGAATTCTGCAATCAGGTCCTGGGCTTTTTTTTTTTTTTTCTTGGTTGGGAGCTTTTTGATAACTGGTTCTATTTCTTTAGGGGTTATGGGGTTGTTTGGATGGTTTATCTAATGCTGATTTAACTTTGGTACCTGGTATCTGTCTAAAAATTTATCCATTTTCCTTTAGATTTCCTAGTTTTGTTGAGTATGGGCTTTTGTAATACGATATGATGGTTTCTTGAATTTCCTCAGATTTTTTTTCTTATGTCTCCCATTTCATTTCTGATTTTGTCATATTGGATACTCTCTCTGGTCCCGCTAGTTAGTCTAGCTAAGGGTTTATCAATCTTGTTGATTTTCTGAAAGTACCAGCTCTTGGTTTTGTAGATTCTTTATATAAGTCTTTTTTCTCTGTTTGGTTGATTTCAGCTCAGAGTTTGATTAGTTTTTGCCTTCTATTCCTATTATGTGTATCTGCTTCTTTTTGTTCTAGAGATTTCAGTGGTGCTTACAAGTTGTTCCAGTTTCTTTTGTGGAGACGCTCAGAGCTATAACTTTTTCTCTTAACACTGCTTCCATTGTATTCCATTAGTTTGGGTATACCTTCCCTTCATTTTTGTTAAATTTTTAAAAGTCTTTCATTTCTTTATTTTTTCCTTGACAAGATTTCTTTAAGTATTGAATTTTTTAGTTTCCAAGTATATGTGGGATTTTTATTGGTGCTGTTGCTGTTGTTGTTATTGAAGGCCAGAGGTAGTCTATGGTGATCTGATAGAATGCATGGGATTATTTCAGTCTTCTTGTATCTGTGGGTGTCTGTTTTTTTTTTTTTTTTTTTTAATTGAACAACTTTATTTTTAAAAAACAAGATAAATGTACAGATTTTAAGCATTTTTGTACAAAAGTATAGAAATGCATTTTTGTCAGTACTTGATTTTTTTAAAGGTTTGATAGTATGCATTAAAATCTTACCAGTTACAACAAACAACAAAGACACATGCACCACAATGTTCATTGCAGCTCTATTTATAATAGCCAGAAGCTGGAAAGAACCCAGATGTCCTTCAGTAGATGAATGGACACAAAAATTGTGGTTGCCTGTTTTGTGACCGACTATATGGTCAGTTTTGGAGAAGGTGCCAAGAGGTTCTGAAAAGTAGGTATATTCTTCTGTTTTAGAATGAAATATTCTATAGATGTCTGTTAAATCCATATGGTTCATAACTTCTGTTAGTTTCGCTGTGTCTTTGCTCAGTTTCTGCATCCATGATCTGTCCATTGATGAGAGTAGAGCTTTAGTAGACTTTCTTTTGTTGAATGTGGGTCTCTTGTACTTAGAGCATAGATGTTCAGGATTCAGAGTTCATCTTGATAGATTTTCCCTTTGATGAGTAACAAGTGTCCTTCCTTGTCTTTTTTGATGACTTTTATTGAAAAATCTATTTTATTCAATATTAAGATGGCTACTCCAGCTTCTTCTTGGTTCCATTTGCTTGAAAGTTTTTTCTCAAACTTTTACTCTGAGGTAGTGCCTGTCTTTCTTGCTGAGATGAGTTTCCTGTATGCATCCAAACTCTGGATCCCGTTTACATATCCAGTCTGATAGTCTATGTCTTTTTATTGGAGAATTGAGTCCATTGATGCTAAGGGATATTAAAGAACAGTGATTGTTGTTTCCTGCTATTTTTGTTTTTAGAGGTAGAGTTATGCTTATGTGCTTTTCTTCTTTGATGTTTGTTGCAAGAGGATTAGTTTCTTGATTTTTCTAGGGTGCAGTTTCCCTCTTTGTGGCACAGTTTTCCATCTATTGTCTTTTTTGGGCTGGATTTGTGGACAGATATTGTGTAAATTTGTTTTTGTACTGGAGTACCTTGGATAGTCCATCTATAGTAGTTGAGAGTTTTAGATATAGTAATCTCAGTTGGACCTTGTGATCCCTTAGGTTCTGTATGATGTTTGTCAGGATCTTCTAACTTTCACAGTCCCTGATGAAAAGTATGGTGTAATTCTGATTGCTCTGACTGATAGTTCTGACTTTTTGTGTTATTTGTCCTTTTTCTCTTACTGCTTTTAGAATTTTTTTTTTTTTTTTTTTTTGGTTTTTAGTTTTTTTGGGTTTTTTTTTTTTTTTTTTTTTTTTTTTTTTTGCATTTGTTGTTTTGAATATTATGTGTCTGGAAGAATTTCTTTTCTGGTCCATTCTATTTGGAGTTCTGTAGTCTTCTTCTATGTTCATGACTATCTCTTTTTTTAGGTTATGGAAGTTTTCTTCTATAATTTTGTTGAAGTTATTTACTGTGCCTCTCAGTTGATATTCTTGCCCTCTTCTCCACCTATTATCTTTATTTAGGTTTGGTCTTCTCATTGTATCCTGGATTTCCTGGGTGTTTTGATTTTTCACTTTCTCTGACTGTTGTGTCAATGATTTCTGTGATATCTTCTGCCACTGAGATTCTTTCCTCCATCTCTTGTATTCTGTTGGTGATTCTAGCATCTATGACTCCCAATGTCTTTCCTAAGTTTTCCAAATTCATGGTTGTCTCCTTTTGTGTTTTCTTCATTGTTTCTATTTCTGTTTCCAGTTCCTTTACCTGGTTGTTTGTCCTTTCCTTTAGCTCTTTAAGTGATTTTTTTGTTTTCTCTTTAAGACATTCAAGTTGTTTGTGTGTGTTCTCCTTGTTTTCCTGTGCTTCTTTAAGTGTGTTATTTATGTGCTTCTCAAAGATCTCCATCATCATCATGAAGTATGATTTTAAGTTCAAATCTTGGTTTTTTTTTTTTTTTTTTTTTTTGTGAGTTGGAGTATTCACTAATTGTGATGGGATAAATGGCTTCTGATTTTGCAAGGTTGTCTCTGTTTTCATTTCTTAAAGTCTTGTGGTTGCCTCTTGCCATGTTAATATAGGTAATTCGAGGTGATCTTGTTATCTCTTCCTGGAACTTGTCTCTTTTATGGGTAGTGGGCCCGAGCTCTCCAGAGGGAGATTGTCTCTTGCTGCTTCTCTCTCAGGGTAGGCTGTAAATTTCGATGGCAGAGTCCAGTCCTGATGGTATTGGGATGGTTCTGGCCTTGGGCTATAAGTGTGCACTTCCAGGTATTAATGCTGCTTGCATTGAGAAAGATCTGGGCTACTTCTGTTTTCCACTTAGGATGGAGAGTGCTCCTGCAGATCTTCCTAGTTCCTGGTCCTAATGAAACTGGGCCAATGAAGGGCCTGGTCTGGCCTTGGGCTGGATGTGTGTCTTCCCAGGCAATATTGTTGCTTGTATTTTGAGAGAATTCTGGGTGGCTTCTCCCAGGATGGACAGTGGATAAAAGAAGTTGACTCACCCTTTCACTTAGGATGAAGAATGCTCCTGTAGATCTTCCAAGCTTCCAGCAACTTGTGGGCAGGCAATCTACCAGTCCTGTTGAAACTGTGCCGGATTTTATGCATCTCTTTAATGTGATGGATTCTGTTCTAAAATTTTTATGACTGACAACTAATCTCTGTAATAACTACTGGATATAATTAAAAGATTTTATGTGTTTGTATGTTCTGTTAAGGTTTTTAACATTTCCCATTTTGCTTTGCAAATAATCTAGTATGAAAGAATATGATCTGCAGTCATTATTACAATTCAAGTCTTTTGCTTGTTTAACATTCATCCTTTGATGATTTTCTGTGTGACATTTTACTTCAAGAACTAAAATCATAAATTGGCTGCATTGTTTTTATGGTTATACATATTTTGAGTACATTACATTTTAAAATGTGTCATGCAGAAATGCTGAGGAGGATGCCATTTTCAACCTTCTCCCAAAAACAGGGCCAGCATGTGGCATCTACTGCAGACCTGGATTAATGATGGCTTTTTCTGCCTGGGTCATCTTTCACATGTCATAGCTCAGCATGAGAAAGTCTGAATTGATGTCCTCTCCCAAGCGCCTTCTAATACTGAAGCCATATTAACTACATGTTCAAAAATGTTTCTGACATTATTTTTATGTTGGATTTTTAAATTATTTTGGTCTCTGTGTCAGTGTTAACATACACAACCAGACTATTGATGTTTTCAGTCCTAAAGAGTTCACTTACTTTGATTCCCCGAAATGTAAACTCTACCTAAACCACTCCTCTAGCCAGAAGCCTTTCAAAAGGCACTTCTAACAATGTAGGCTCTTCATGACATTTTAATGTATTTTGTTATGTACATTACTCATATAAAATTCCAGATTACCCTCATTCTATATTTCCTGTATTTATGATTCTGAGTGGTCCTCAGTCAACAATGGAAGAAAGTAACTTGCAAAAATTAAAAAAAATAACTCTAAAAGAATAAACTTCACAGTTAAGCTGGACTCAAATAAAAAACTAGAATCATTTATTCAATTCACAGTTTACTTTTCTTGACTGATTTCCTCTGTGTTTCTTTCTCTTCCTTTCCTTCCCAATTTATTTGCTCATCATAATGCCACTTGAGGCCTCTGATTGTTTCTGTGTAGCATGAGCAGGGGTCATCTAGGGCTTGGTGTGGCAAACTGTTCTGACATAGCACAGGGCTGGAGTTCTCCTTAATGCTTATAAAGAATATATTGAAACCATGTAAGGTATGTCAATAACGTAGAAAAAGATTTTTATACAAGCTTATTATCACTTTGGACAGACACACAGATACATACACACACATAGATACATACACAGGTGTGTAACTTTGTGATTCTCTTGTCTAGAACTTGTCCTCCTTTTTTGAGGGTATTTGTATATTCCTTAGTAAGAATTGGTCAGGGTGTTTAAAGAAAAACGATTTTATTTGCAACCTCATTATTGTGTCCCTTAGTACATGTTTCTGATGAAGTTAGATGTTCTAGGTTCAAATCAATAGATACATGTTTTATAATATCATCAGCAATAACATATTGTACAGTCCAAATCTAACCTGTATTTGTCCAGTGGATTTGATGCTACTGCTTATGTACTATGTCAAACAGTTCAATACCATATGCTGAGACATGATATGCAGAAAAATAAATGGACTCAAGGAAATATAAAGGAAAGGACATAAACCTAAAAAATAAAAGAAAAATGAAAAGAAAAGTAAAATATAAGAGTTAATCTAGGAAAATTGGAAGAATGGCCAGGCTACAATTTATAGTATCTAATTTTGGTCCCTTACAAAAACGTTAAAACCTGAGAGTCTAGTATATCCCAATAAATAGATCATGCTAGAAACTGTAAATGTTGTGTGATGTTGTTAGTATGAGCTGGAACAAATACATGAAAAATCATTCAGTCTTCTAGTCAAACTTTTCAACAATTTCTTCAAGATCCAAAAGACATTTGAGGCCTCAGTAAAAATATAATGAGTTATAATTATTTTCAATTTGCAAGTCTCCCTTGAATAGGTACAGTAAATGAGGTGGAGAGACATGAAAAAATCACTTGTGTAGAGTATAGCCTGAACTATGAAGTGAATTTATATCCATACACAAATTACTATATTGGACAAATGAGTCATAGATATTTGGCAGTTTTTAACACTTAGAAGGGAGTGAGGGTTTCAGAAAATCGAAATAAATATACTTCATAATACATCTCTTGAACTGCCAGTGAGTTGAAAGTTAGAACCAGCACTTCCTGAGACACTTCCTGCCCAAGTCTAGAGCTGACCCAGTTGCATCAGGGCTGGCTGCCTGTCCTCAGATTGCTAGGTGCCTGGAAGATCCACCGGAGAGTTGTCATGCTTGAGCACAGGTAGTCCACACTTTCTCACCATTGACTACTCTGGTAGAGGCTGCCCGGAACTTTCAGGGCATAGGTTGCAGTGTTGCCTGGGAACAGACACTTCCTGCCCAAAACCAGAGCCTGCCTAATTGCATCAGGACTGGACATTGCTATCAGAACTCACAGCCTACCCAGACAGCCGAATACCCTGAAGCATTCTCCCTCTGGAGACCACAGACTCACAGGAGAGACACCCCAGTAAGAGAGAGCAAGATCATCTAGCATCACCCATTAGGAGATAGTAAGAGGCAAGTGCAAGAATCTAAAAAACTGAAACCAAGACAATCTGGCAACATCAGAATCCAGTTCTTTCACCACAACAAATAGTGGATATCCAAACTCACGAGAAAAACAAGATTTAGACTTAAAATTATACTTCACGATGATGATGGAAGTCCCTGAGAAGCGCATAGGAAAGTCAGGATAAAACACAGACAAACAAGTTGAAATCCTTAAAGAGGAAATACAAACATCACCCTAGGGGGAAAAAGAAGAAATTAATCTTCTTCCACGAAAACCCAAAAAAGAAAATCACAGAAACCTAATTCTACTTCTAACAACAAAAATAGCAGGAATCTAAAAACAATTGCTATCCCTTAATCTCTCTGAACATCAGTGGACTCAGTTTTCTAATAAAAAGACAGATTATCAGACTGGATACATAAACAGGATCCAGCATTTTGCTGGATTAAGGAAACTCATCTCAGCAAAAAGACAAGTCCTTCCTCAGAGTTGGAAAAAACTTTCTGACAAATGATCCCAAGAAAAACATTGGAGATGTGTTTCCATCCCAATATCAAATAAATATTTGATATCCATTCTAATATCAAATAAAATAGATTTTCAACCAAAAGTTATCAAAAAAGATAAAGAAGGACACTTTTTACTCATCAAAGGAAAAATCTATCAAGATTGTCTCTTAATCCAGAGCATCTTCAAATACAAGGGCACCCACATTTATAAAAGAACATTTACTAAAGCTGAAAGCATATATTGAACCACACACAATAATAGTGAAAGTCTTCAACATCCCACTATCATAAATGGACAGATCAGAAAAGGAGAAATTGAACAGAGACACAGTGAAACTAAAAGGAGTTATGAACAAATGGATTTAACAGATATCTATAAACTATTTCATCCAAAAAAAAAAAAAAAAAAAAAAGCAAAACAAAAAGAAAAGAGAGAGAGAGAGAGAATAATTGTCCTCTCAACACCGCATGGCACCTTATTCAAATTGACCATATAGTTAGTTTGTCACAAAACAGGACACAACAGATACAGGAAGATTGAAATAATCACATGCACTTGATCAGATCACCATGGATTAATGCCGGTCTTCAATAACAACAAAAACAACAAAAATTACACATATACATACATATACATGGAAGCTAAACAATGTAGTACTCAATGATAGTTTGGTCAAGGAAGAAATAAAGAACTAACACAAAGACTTAGAAAGAAAGACTTAGAAAGACTAAAAAGATTTTGATTTCTAAAAGAAGAAATCAATGACTTTTTAGAATTTAATGAAAATAAAGGCACAACATATGCAAACATACAGACTTGAAAGCAGTGCTAAGAGGAAAACTCATAGCTCTGAGCTCTGCCTAAAGGAAACTGGAGAGAGCTTTCAATAACAGCTTGAGAGCACACCTGAAAGCACTAAAACAAAAAAAAAGTAGATACATCCAAGAGGAGTACACAGCAGGAAATAATCAAACTCAGAGCTGAAATCAACCAAATAAAAACAAAAAGAACTATACAAAGAATCAAAAAAAAAAAAAAAAAAGCAAGAGCTGGTTCTTTGAGAAAAATCAACAAAACTGATAAACCCTTAGCCAGACCAACTAGAGGGCTCAGGGAGACTATCCAAGTTAACAAAATCAGAAATAAAAGGGAGACATAACAACAGAAACCAAGGAAATTCAAGAAATCATCAGATCCTACTACAAAAGCCTATAGTTAACAAAACTGGAAAAATATGGAAAAAATGGATGATTTTCTAGACATATATCAGGTATCAAAGTTAAATCAGGATCAGATAAACCATCTAAACAGCCTCATAACCCCTAATGAAATAGAAGCAGTAATCAAAAGCCTTCCAACCAAAAAAAGTCCAGGACCAGATGGGTCTAGCACAGAAATTTATCAGACCTTAATAGAAGACCTAATACTGACACTCTTCAAATGATTCTAGACAACAGAAACAGAGAAAATACACAACTCATTTTTAAAGCCCCAATTACACTCATTTCTACACCACTCAAAGAGCCTACAAAGAAAGAGAACCAATTTACCTCATGAACATTGATGAAAAGGTACTCAAAAATATTCTTGCAAACCTAGTACAAGAACACACACACACACACACACACACACACACACACACACACACACACACAAAAGGATTATTCCTTTTTATCATCAAATAGGCTTCATTCCAGGGATGCAAGTATGGTTCCATGTAGAGATATCCATCAATGTAATCCACTATATAAATAAACTCAAAGAAAAATACATGATCATCTCTTTAGATGCTGAAAAAGCATTTGACAAAATTCAACACCCCTTCATATTAAAATACTTGGAATGATCAGGAATTCAAGGATCATATTTAACATACTAAATGTTATATACAGCAAACCAGCAACCAACATCAAACTTAATAGTGAGAAACTTGAATCAACACCACTAAAATCAGTGACTCGACAACTTTCACAACTGATAAACAACTTCAGCAAAGTGGCTGGATATAAACTTAACTCAAACAAATCAGTAGCCTTCATATACTCAAAGGATAAAAAGGCTGAGAAAAAAATTGGGGAATTGGTACCCTTCACAATACAAAGAATATAAAATACCTTGGAGTGACCCTAACAAAGAACTTCAAGTTTCAGAAGAAGGAAATTGAAGAAGACACCCCGGAAAGAGGAAAGATCCTGCATGGTCATAGATTGGAAGAATAAACATAGTAAATGTGGCCATCTTGCATAAGGCAAATTACAGACTCAATGCAATTCCCATCAAAATTACAACTCAATTCTTCAAAGAGTCAGAAAGACCTCTTTTCAAATTTATTTTGAATAAAATAAACCCAGGATAGCAAATATTATCTCAACAACAACAAAAGCTTCTTTGAGAAATCGCCTCCCCTGACCTCTAGCTATATTACAGATCAATTGTGATAAAAACTGCATGATATTGGTAGATAAGGCAGGTAGATAAATGGAATAGAATTGAAGATGGAGAAATGAACCCACACAGCAGTGGCCACTTGATTTTTGACAAAGGAGATAAAAACATTCAATGAAAAAAGGACAGCCTCTTCAACAAATGGTGCTGTTTCAACTTGTAGTCAGCATGTAGAATGCAGATTGATCCTTTCTTATCTCCTGTACAATTTGCAAGTCCAAGTGGATCAAAGACTTCCACATAAAACCAGGTACACTGAAACTAATAGAGGAGAAACAGAGAAGAGCTTTGAACACATAGGCACAGGGGAAATTTTTCTGAACAGAATACCAATGGCCTATGTTCTAAGATCAAGAGTTGACAAAATGACCTCATGAAATTGCAAAGCTTCTGTAAGACAAAGGACACTACAAAAAGGATAAAACAGCAACCAATATTGGGAAAGATCTTTACCAATCCTACATTTGATAGAGAGCTAATATCCAATATATAATAAGAACTCAAGAAGTTAGACTCCAGAGAATCAATTGATCCTATTAAAAATAAGGTAGAAATCTAAACAAAGAATTCTCAACTGAAGAATTTTAAACAGCTAAGAAGCAACTAAGGAAATGCTCAACACCCATAGCCACCATGTTCATAGCAGCCTTATTTATAACAGCCAGAGGTGGAAAGAACCCACATGTCCTTCAACTTAGGAATGGATATAGAAATTGTGGTACATATGCACAATGCAGTACTAATCAGCTATTAAAAACAATGACCTCATGAAATTTTTAGGCAAATGGATGGAACTAGAGACTCTCATCCTGAGTGAGGTAACCAAGTCAAAAAAGAATCACCAATACTAGCCCAACAAGCCTGGAATACCCAAGAAACAATTCACAGAAACTTATGAAGCTCAAAGAGAAGGAAGGCCAGAAGGTGGACACCTTAGCCCTTCTCAGAATGCATCTCAAAATGCTTATTGATGAAAATAAATAGACAAATAGAGTAGCAGGGACTGGAGAAAAGCTCAGTGAGAGACTGTGTCACTTTGGGATCCACCATATATGTAGCCACTAAACCCGAGCCCTATGGCTGATGCCAAGTAGTGCTTACTGGCAGAAACATGATATGGATATCTCCTCAGAGGCTGTGCCAGAGCCATACTGATACAGAGGAGGATGCTTGCAGCTAACCATCAGACTGAACATCAGGACTCAATGAAAGAGCTAGAGAAAGAACTGAAGGAGGTGGAAGGTTTTGCAGCCCCATGGGAGAAACACAGTGATTAACTAACCAAACCTACCACAGTTCCCAGGGAATAAAACACCAACCAATTAGTTCACATGGACAGACCCATGGTCCCAGGTGCATATGCAGCAGAGGGTAGCATTCTCTGGCACCAACAGGAAGAGAGGTCTCTGGTCCGGCGAAGGCTCATCTTCCCACTGCAGGGGAATGCCAAGGTGCTGAGGTGGGAGAAGGTAGTTGGGAGAGGGAGCAAACGGAGGCAATGGGAGGATAGGGGGAATGGAATTGGGGGAATGGGATAACAGTTGAAATGTAAATGCAGAGAATATCCAATAAAAATAAAATAAAATAAAATAAAATAAAATAAAAGGACCAGCGTTTCCTAAAAGTCATCATCTGTGTCTTCAATTGACTCCACAAATCTCATGGATAGACACAAAAGTATATTTTTGTAGATGGCTATGTACCCAGCTGCCTTAATCTTTTTGTCGAAAGGTAAGTATACATGAATGAAAAAAGTCCACTACTACCCCCAATGTAAAACAATTTAAGCTATTGTTAGATAAAATAGATTATTAAAAATGACTATGAAAAATAAACACTATTTTTTAAAAATCTTCCCCACACAAATGAAAAGGTTGCATTATTCCTAAAATGCAGTTTTGCTCATTATTTCCACCTTTGAAAAATCCCAAAGGCAGGTCTTTCAGTGCCTGATTGAAGGCACACTGCTGAAAACCCAGTGTAAACAGGAGTCTCAGAAAGATCAAATACACATCTCAGCCAAATCTGTTTCTCATCACAGAGGTGATGGCATACCAGCTTGCATTTTTGATAAAAGCTCTTTGATCTACTTTATTTATTAGTTTTTCTCTGGCAGTTGCATGGGGAAAATGGACAGTCTGATGAAAGCCTGGCAAGGCTTATTGCCTCTCGTGAAGCATTTTCACTGGCTTTATTTGATTTCATGCTCGAGCAACTAAACTTTGTGTCACCTACCTCATATTCAGATACAAGTATGTTCAAGCCTATAGTCCAGCCTATAATATAGTATAAACAGGATACCTAGTAATCCTTTCAACCCTGGTGTCTATGCATGTTTTTTTAGAGCATTCATGAAGTTCTTCAGATAGAGTACATACCTCTCACTCAATTATCTTTGCCAGCTTCCTGGTGTAAAGTATTTGATTGACCTTTTCTTTATTTTATGTGAGGATCATAGCTATTAAGAATATTTACACACATTAACTTTTTCCTACTCTATAATAAGATTCTTTCTGACTGGCAATGCACAACCAACCTGTGTGCTTCCCTAGGGAGTACTACCTCTCCTGCTCCTATGTTTTCTCAGTTATCTTGAGTTTATAGTGAGGGCTAAGACATCATGGCATTTTCACCATTCACTCTGTCATGTCCATTGGTGTTGCCTTTGTTCAGCTCCTGTTTGAATAGTCACACAAATAGCTCTGATGAGATAAAAAGAGGTAATATAAGAAGTTGAGTAGGTTATATTTTAGAACAAATGTGTTGTAGTAATTCCCTGCTGATGATGTCTATATGTAGGTGAGAGCAGGCACAAAATAAGACAAGGCCTGTGATTAGGTGGAAAAACAGACAGGTAGGGGCAGAGTTCTGGAAAGGTGGGAGAGATAGAGGAAAAAGGGAAGAAGGAGCAAGAGGATGACCCAGACCAATGTGGCTTTAAATAGCTACAGGTGGCTATGAATAGCTTCTAAAGAATAGATTATTAAAGGCAAATTTGTCTTATCTAGGTAGGCAGTTTATATCATTATCAGTTGGCTCTGGGTTTATTGTATGAACATTTTTATGGAGTGGGGATTTACTGATACACATTTGATTGATAAATTACAAGTTTCTGGAGTTTTGATTTTGTTGAGGCTACTGGGAATTATGACAATAACCACAGGGGGCAATTACTGGGACTGTGAGCAGAGTTTGCAGCAAAGAGAGTAAAGAGAGGGCAGCTGCATGCTGGGGACTGAGAGTAGGAGGAGGTGTTGCATGGTGCCTGAAAACAATCACCAATTCTTTAAATATTTACCACTACAATTCCTGACCCTAATAAGCTCATATAAAACCATAAAATCTAGTTATTATAATGATAAACTGTGAGCTTAGAATGGGCAGATCTATTGCTACACTCACTTTATTGCCCAACCATAAGACCTGTTACTTGTGGTCTTTCTTGACCATGCAGTTCTGTCCCATCATGGTGTTTTCTTCCTCTTCTTTTGTCCCCCCTCTCTTTCTCCTCCTGTTTCTCTCTCTACCTACCCCCACTCTCAAACCCCTCCCATCTCACCATTTCCTTCTACCACTCAATCAAAGGTTCTAGTCTTTATTGACCAGTTAAAATGGGGAGAAGGTTCACATGAGGTCACCCAAATAAGTGATCAAATGTTCCTCAGGAACAACCCCTTTTGAGGAAGCACAACTAACATCAGAATTCAAACACCTCTCTCAAATACAAATTAAACACAACCATAATAATTATGTAAATTACAAAATGTGACATACACTTAACATCTACTCCATTATATATATATATATATATATATATATATATATATATCAATTTATATAAAATACTATGTCATCTCACCTAACTTAAAGTCCTGTTGCTTGACTATGTTGATCTTAACTTTTATTGCCATCTGAAATTAATCTTTTCAAATCTGGAACATCTTCTTTAATGGTCAACAACTCAAGTTTAATTGAGGCTATAACTAGTCTTCAACCATGCCAGATATCTGAGAAGGAATGAAATATTACCTGAAAACACAAAAACATAGCTTCCAAAACTGCAAAGTTTGTAGAGACAGTTGAGGACTGCAAAGTTTCCTAAATTTTGATGATGTTGGAACTTCTGTCTTCAGCCTTCTGGCTAGAACCTTCTGATAGACCTTAAGTGAAATGGGAATTATGAAGGACAGACTTCTCCTGTTTTAGCAGAGCTTAGTAGTCAACTATCCCATATCTGTTTTTCCTTTTTTGGACAGTATTTTAGTCTACATATGTATTAGAGCAATTTTTGCTCAGTTGCTATATTACCACAATTGAAGCGACTCTGCCTAGAAATAATGATGCTCAATATCTTCAATGAAATGAAATGGGGATACTGTCAGAAGCACACATGTCTCACAGACAGTTGATCTTTAGTAATGAGAAAATATTAAATGTCATATTCTGTGGATCTCTGACACTGTTGAAGACTATCTACCTAGCATAACTGACTTGTCTAAGATTGATTATTCTTAACTATTCATTCTTTGAATACTCAAGAAAACACTTGTAATTAATTTTATTAGAATCTCATATGACCATGAGTTTCATTATCTGACTATTAACTTGCATTTCTTAATCATCCCAAGCAGCTTTTAATAGCAGCTATTATAAGGGCTGAGTGTAAGCCTTTGTGCTAAGTTAATTATATAGGCACAATGACTATCTAAGAGTTATAATATCAATTTAAATTTTGTATCAATATATAAAATTTTATACCAATGAAAACCTGAAAACCTGTATCAATATATAAATTTTGTACCAATATAAGAAGTTATAACTTTAATTTTGTTTCAAAAATAAAGATTACTATCAATGTAAGATTATGGCTATGCAATACTTTAAGAGTAAACTTAATATGCTATTATCTGTCTATTAATTTAATTTCTGTAATACTACTATATGCCCATTTTTTCCACCACTTTCTATTACCTAAGAAAGAAGGAAAGAGAAGAGGAAGGGAAAGGTATAAATTCCTGAGTCTAAGCTTTCTAGGTTCCTCCCTAACCAAAGGTACACCTATTATAAATTATCCCTTAAATGACAGCATATTTATAATTCATAAAGTGATTAGAACCATCCACCATAACCTAAGGAACTGAGGTTAAATTTAATTTTAAATTGTAAATTTAAATGTAATATTAAATTTAATGCTGGGTGAATACAGATTTTGAGGCTTAAAACTGTAGCATATTAATATGAAATAAGAGTCCTAAGAGTAAGTATGAAATATTAAGTTTCCTGGTTACATGTAGGTTTAGATTATTTTTAATTTTTATTTATTTACTTTTTATTGGATATTTTATATATTTACATTTCAAGTGTCATCTTTCCCGATTTTCTCTCCAGAAAACCCCAATCCCATTGCCTCTCCCTCTGTTTCTATGAGGGTGCTTTCACACCCATCCACCTATTCCCTCCTACCACCTCTCCCTGACATTCCCCTACACTGGGGCGTCCAGACTTCACAGGACCAAGGATCTCTCCTCCCACTGAAGGTCAACAAGGCTATCCTTTGCTACATATGCAGCTGGAGCCACGGGTCCCTCCTTATGTACTTCTTGGTTGCTGGTTTAGTCCGTGGGAGCTCTGAGGGGTCTGGATGGTTGATATTATTATTATTTTTCCCATCGGGTTGCAAATCCCTTGAGCTCCTTCAGTCCTTTCTCTAACTCCCTCACTGGAGACCCCATGCTCAGTTCAATGCTTGGCTGTGAGTATCTACCTCTGTATTTATTCAAGTTCTGTCAGAGCCACTCAGGAGACAGCTATATCAAGTTCCTGTCAGCATGCATATTTAAATATATATGTATTGGAAATTTTTAGAACTAAAAAATTAGCAATGTACAATGTCAATAACTTAGCAGTATCTTCGCAATGACATTTTTGATAGGAATTATGAGTAATATTATAAAATCCCAAATGTGAATGATTATAATGCAAAGGTAACCTTATTTAAAAATATTTCTAAGAATTAATATTGTGTACCTGTACTTGCTGTGTGGGGGTCTGAACATGTGAGAGCAGTAGCCGAAAAGAGAGTTCCCAATCCTCTGGAGCCAGAATTACAGAGAACTGTGAACATCCTGATACAGATGCTGGCTGGCTACTGCACTTGGTTTCTTTGCAAAGGCAGTATATGCTCTCAACTGCTGAGCTATTGACCCAGCCCTGACAATGTAAATTTTTCTACTGCTGAACTTTCTAAAATTCATTGAAGATAATAACATGTGTCCTTGGTTTTGAAGTGCTCATTACATATTTACAGGTAAAACTATCAGTTGTTTTTAAAAAAATGCAAAAAAGCTAAAATTATTTATCCCATAATATATAAAAAAAATTGCTTTGCGATATGATATAAGGAATTACCAATAATACCTAAGTCTTGAACCAGCTATGAGAACTTATAATGAATCTGTTGGTACTTTTTTTTCTTGCTTTGCTATTATGTAAGTTAAGAAAAACATCATACAGTTGGATGATGTGGTTACCTTATTATTATAGCTACAAAACTGCAACTACAGCATGGCTTGGTCATTGGTTTGAAATGGTCAATCATGGTACCAAAATAACCAGATTCACTTAAAGTTGGATATTTAAGCCAATTCAGTCCATTAGAAAGTCAGGAAAGTCAGGAATAGATCAAAATGAGATTTCAGAGAACCCTCTACTTTTCATTGCTAGTTTGGGAACATTATGTTGAGAATTCTGAAGGTTTCCTTTCTGGTATGTGAAGCCCAGAAAAGGAGAAAGCAGCTGGTCCTGATGCTGCATTCCCTCATCATTTGCCACCACTGCACACACTTCTGGGCATTTGTTATGTGAAATGAATGCAAATTGCATAGGTAAAACCAATTTTAGTTGTAGGATACTAGCTAAACCTTTATGGCATGCCTGTTGTGTATGCATGAGAAGATGCTTACATGAAAGTAAAGAATGCCTCTGACATCTCAAAGGTACCTTGTGGAAAACATGTATACAAACAAACCAGTGTTGCACTGTCTCATATTGCCCTCAACAGAATTCTCTTTCTGAAATAAAGCCCCCTCCCCTCCAAAAACATTCACTCTGCTGTGATTTGGCAGCCACTTATTTCTCTGTTCCACTACCTTCTTATGTACTGATCAGCTTTGAACATTATATGAACTAATTGCCACTGTGTTTATGGAATTTGAGAGTACAGTTAACAACTACAAATTAGTTTTCCATGCATTTTAGTTTTTTTTTTTTGTTTGTTTTAACTTTATTTTGTTTTAACTTTTAAATATTTATTTATTTACTTTTTTTTTTTTTTTTTTGAGACATAGCCTTGGCTGTCCTGGAAATTTCTTTGTAGATGAGGCTTGCCTTTACATTATAGAGATCTATGCGCCTCTGCCACCCAGGTAATGGGATTAAAGGTGTGAGTCACCACTGCCTAGTTTAAATTATTTTATTATCTTATAATTTTACTTTTTGTTCTTTCATAAGTGATCTCATTCATGCAACTTGAATTTTTCTTAATTCTGTTTGTAGTTGAGGATAACGTCGAAGGCCCGACAAATCTGGTCTGCTCTGTGAGCATGCTCTATTTCTTATCACTGCTAGAAAAGCATCTGTACTATGAGTTACAGTCTTTTCCTTAACTGTCACATGTGTGCAACCATTTGAAAGCATTGAAAGGGATATTTAAATGGGCAAGGCATCAATTTCACCACTAACAACTTATTCAATGAAAATAAGTGTTTTTATTTTTATATTATATTTCCCTGCATGCAAAGATGGAATTAGTCATCTTTATAACAACGATAATCTTAATAATAAAATCATCAAAATCCTAAGCCAATAAAATGGTGAAAATTTTAATTTAAAAACTGTTCCATTGGTTCACAAAAAATGTTAGTTTTCTTTCTTGCATTTTTAGTTTCTATAATAAGTTTAAAAATCAATGATTTATATAGCACTGGACAAAACACTTAAAGACTACAGGGAAGAATTCTATGAAGATAAAAGCAGATACATTTTATGATTTTTAGGAAGCTTCTGTACTGTCCATCTCATCATATTAATGCTAAATAAAAACACAACTCACCCTGATTCTCGTAGACAGTGGAAATTTACTGTTGCAATTGCCAGCTAGGTAAAGAAAGAACTTCCTTGACATAACTGAGAGTAGCAAAGGAAAGTTCGAACATCCGTGGTGATTTGTGAGGATACCCACTTGCCATGACAGCTTAGAGTACATTACCTTAGAAATTCAGCACCACATTTTCTCTGCTCTCATTTCTGACATTTTGAGGCACTGTATATGTGATGGGATTCCATAATATTTAATTGACCATTTGCTAGTAGTTACATCTGCTCTATTTATTGTTAAAATATGAGTGTATAAGAAGAATGCATGTAGGTGGTCATTGAATACAATCTAATGGCCGCTGAAGAATAAAATATTTAAAAAATGTTGTTTTGACTAAATACTGATATTTGAGAGTTTTGGTGCTTTACTGCTCAAATGAGTGGAAATCTTTTAAAAGTGAAATATAATGACTATTGACTTAAAATTTATGTTTCCATATTAACAATCTGTTCTGTGTTTATCTTTAAGCTCTGCTATTATATTTATAAGATATATTATGAGTATTATTAATACTATGAATTAGAACTTTCTTATAATATTCTAGTTAATATGTATCCATAACTTTTAAGTAAAGCAATGCTCTGTTTTTATAAGAGGCATATATAATATGTGTGTTGGTAGACAGAATTCTGACCAGAGTACACAGAAATGCTCTGGAAGTTTCAGGTTTTCCAAACCAAATAGTCAAGCAACCACAAGGTCTCCAACTATTCGATACATGTCAAAGAAATGTGCAGCAAACTTGTAACCTTTGCTACAGTTATTACACATCTTCAGATATTATCTCTGTGTCCTTTTCTGATATACAATTTGTTTCATGCTATTTGATAGTTGAAACATTGGAGAAATGCACACAATGCTTCCTGTTCTGAAGGCAGCTTTATGCTGTGGCTGTTTAAGCTAGATTATTACTATTATTTTAAGATAAATATTTGAAAGTAAGAGTAGAGGAAAGCATTTTGCTAGGTAAAGAAAAAATTTTCATAATCCAGGACACATAAGTGAGAATGTGGTTTAATGAAATAAGATCTTTATATGGTTTAGGTCGCAATGTTTTTATGAAAGTGGGAGATGTGGTATCCTCCTGATTTTTCTTGGTATCAAAATGATGGTGAGCCCAAACTTCAAGTGTAAATTTAAGAAATAAGAATAAGTTACAAAAGATAATTCATCTTAACTCATAGGACATAATGCACAACGGAGTGAGTGTATCTTTAAATATAGTAGGAAGAATTTCTGCTATGCCTTTCAGCTGAAGTAGGGTTAAGTCCTACCTCTTTGTATAACTTAAGCACAAGTTTATTGAGCTTCTGAATGTTGGTTTCTTAACACCTGTAACAGAAAGGTGATGAATAATGTGTGATAAAACAGAGATCAATCCAAAGTTCTCAGATACACATAAGTTCAAGTATTTTTAAGTAAGGAAAGACATTTTTGTGCACACAATGACATTTCTGTGGAGACAGCAAGAAATGGATATGCATTGGAACCTGGCAAAGCATAGGGTCCATGCAGGAAAAAAGGCACTCTTGAAAAATCAAAAGTATTGAGAAGCATGGTCATATTTCAAAATTAAGCTCAGTATCTAATGCAAAAAAAAAGTACATGAGATAATAGATGCTTTCTTATTGGCTACAAGACAGGACTTGTACTTATTCTTCCCAGAGTTACCTTCACACCAGGTGAGTAACCTAGTAGGGCTTGCGGTAATGGTAGGGGTCACAACAGCAGGTTCCATGAAGGTAAATATGTATTGCCCAGAAGAATGCTCAGGGATTCACCTCTGAGGAACCCAACCTTTCCATTTCTACACTCAGAGTCCATCTGAGTGATATCCTTCACATGATTAGTACACTGCTGTACAGGAAGGAAGCTCATTTATTTATAAATTTCACACAATGGAAAAAATCCACGAAAAGGACATTTTCTAGTGGTTTATTCTGAAAAAAAAAAAACTTAGGTTGTTATATAAAATGATTCTCATGTAAAGTACAGCATTATCTGTGGTTAATGGTTGAATCAAACTACATCACTACAAAGAACAAAACAAATTTCAGTGTCTTCTCCTAAACTTAGGCAGATAATTTCTAATTTTATTTCCCTGAATATAGAATTTGACAGTTTTAATGTGTTATTTGAGATAACTTTAGAGCAATGGCATTTATAGTAGGTGGATTGTCTTTGAAATATAATTTAGGATTTTTTATCTTTGGAGGCAGCTGTTGCCCAGATATACTATGTATATATTTTTGACATTTTCCAGAAGATTAGCTGTGAAGAGCGAAGCTTAAGTTACTCTGTTTGATGTGGTAGGAAGATATAAATTCATGTACCTTAAAAATTGGCTGCTTAACTACTTATCACTTTACTGCAATGCAAAATATATCTTAAACCTGAGGGCATGGTATAATTTCAATGAAAACATTAACAGCTGCTAGCTACCCACTCTCAACTTAGGAAATATTAGTAGCTAAAGTGTAACTTTATTTTAGGTGATGAGTCAGAGTGTGACATGAAAAAGCATTTAGTTCTTCAATGAGTGGCTACCATGGTCTCATCTAAAAGCAGAAAGTGACCATGTAGATGATGTTCTAAAGTTGACCTCGTGATGGAAAACCTATTTCTATGAAGAAAGAAAGTCTTTGAAAGCTAAGGGATAAAGTTGTAGACATTTCAGTCATTTTTGCACCATCAGGTATAGCTACTTAATTCTACCCAAGCATGTTTACCTCAACTAAAAATAAGTTATCACATTTGACGCCGAGCTGTGTTTTGCTAAATACTTATGAGTACCATGACCCAGAGTCTCATACTAAATCATTTTGTTCCAATGAATGAAAAACATTTCCAGAAATTTCAGGCTTGTCAAAAACATTAGTCACCTATTTAAAAATCCAATTCCATAAAACATAACATTTGAAGAGGAAATACATCTGCCGGTATGCCTTGTTTATGCTCATGCTGTCTTTCTTCACTGGTATAAGCTGGAAATAATAAAACTGTTTGTTCACTGAAGTTAAAATTCTGTACAAATTGTAGTTTTTGCAAAGATTTTTTTAAAGACAAAATAAAGTAATTCTGGAAGAAGACTTAGCTGGTATAAATTCCTGTTGCCAAGACAGAGAATCTGAATTTGTTCCCGAGAACTCACGTGGTAGAAGAAAAATAAAGACCACCCAAGTTGTCATCTTAATTCCACATGCATGTAATGACATTAATGTGCCCATACTCATATGCACATATATAAGCAAATAAATGTAAAAATTCATGTGTGCTTTGAGACACTTTTATTTTTGAGATAAAATTTTCTATCTTTGAACAAACTGACATCCAATGATTAGACACTGCAATCGTCAGAGATCAAAAATGTCTCCAGTTTAGGAAAACCCTGGTATTTTTTTCCTGCAAATAAGCACCTTCCCATACCCCACAGAGAATGCATACTGTCTTAGTTAGGGTTTCATGTTTGTGAAGAAATACCATGAATAAGGCATCTCTTATAAAGGAGAATGTTTAATTTGGGCTGGCTTACAGTTTAAGAGGTTCAATCAATTATCATTGTGACAGTTGATTGACTTCAGCAGGCAGCCAGGAGGAGGGTCTTCCCTACTGGGCAGAGCTTGTGCATCGGCCCTCAGAGCTCACCCTCACAATGATGCACTTCCACCACTACTCTAAGGGACACATCTACTCCAACAATGCCACACCCCCTAATAGTAGCCCTTCCCTTGGGCCAAGCATATTAAACCAGCACGCATGCTGACATAATGGGCAATCTTAGTTGTCAGCTTGACAGATCGAGAAAGAAGGCACCTCTCTTTTGGAATTGTGCCCATCATGTTGGCCTGAAGGCATGTCTGTGGAGCACTTTCTAGGCAGCTAGTTGAAGTAAGACTGCCCAAGCCAGTGTGCATTGTGCCATTTTTGGAGTGGTGTGATTTATGAGAACAGAAGCTGAGGAATCCAGGAGAAACAAGTCAGTAATCAGCATTCCCTTACTGTCTGCTCCATTTCTTGTCTCCGGGTCCCTGTCTTGAGCTCCTACCTTGAATTCCCTTGATAATAGACTATATTTGTAACCTATTGGCTATACCAGTTTTTTTGATTTCCAACTTGCTTTTGGTCATGGTATTTATAACAGTAACCGAAAGCAAGCTACAATACCAAAGAGATGCTTTAAAACTAAGGCAATGTATAATGGGGACATTTATACAGGTCACATATCTCCTTTCTCTTAAAGATCAACCCTTTGCCTTTACTTTCTGAATTTCCATGTGCATCTTATCATAAATGTGAGCTTTAAACTGTTGTTTCTCAATGGATTTATTCTGGCGTATGCTATGTGCTTAAATAATCATTTTGATATCTCAAACTTCACAGAGCTTGCATTAGCATAGTAAATAGTAGGATAAAAAAGCATAATGAAAGTTGTCATAATAGTTTTCCGCAGACATGTGCAATGAATGGATAATGATTGCTTTTCTTTCTCATCTCAGTTTTAAATGATATGTCCATCTCAATAAATGTTGAGTAATAGGAATCAAGCCTGCAGTTGAAATCTAATTTCTCTCTGAGATTTGAAACAGTTGCCTATTTTTATGTGCGGAGTTTGAAAAAGTTCACTTCTGCTGAGTAACAAGTTTATATACAAACAAAAACTACTAAATTTGTTAAAAGGGAGTAGGGTAAAATGATACTAGGATTTGCTCTTATATAGGTTTGTACTTGTATTGAACATGCTGCCACATTGCCTAAATGAGCTTATCTACTATTTTTTTTTTTATGTATAGCTTCATGACTTTCATTCAAACCATAAACATCTGGCAAAAATGCTTATCTTTTCTCTTATAAAATTATGTTTTTATTCCTAGTTTTCCCTCCCAAGACTCCCATCACCTCCCCCTACTTCTATAAGGGTGCTCCCACACCCACCTACTCCTACCTCACTGCCCTAGAATTCCAGTATTCTGGGACATCAAGCCTTCACAGGACCAAGGACCTTTCCTCCCATTGATGCAACAAGAGTCACAGTGGGTTCCTCCATGGGAAATCTTGGGTTGGTAGTTTAATCCTTGGGTACTCTTTGAACTACCACTGAATTTTATTATTTCTTTGCTATCCTGCAGATTATAGTCCTCTACACACACACACACACACACACACACACACACACACACACACACACACACAGACACAAACCCCCCCCACACACAGAATTTCTTACATGATTCTCATAACAATCTTGAAAATAGGACATGAGAATATATTCTCCAATTTCATTGTGCATAAATAAAATAATGGTGTCAACCCCCTGAAACATACTGAAACACCTACCATCCAACCAACCCACAAACTACAACAGAAGAAGGCGATACTAGAGTGTAGCAAACCCACTTATTTGTTAAACATTCAGCTTCTTTGAATTTCATGCAGTCTTTTCCGAGGCAGTACATTCCTACACATCAAATTCTTATTTTGAGCCTGAAAACAGTGACACTAGCAGAAACATTAAAATTCTGAAAATAAAAATACATTATTTATCTTTCTATCACATAAGACTGTGCTCATATGCACATCTTTTGAAACAATTCTGGCTAGGACACAAAGATTCCAAAGAATAAGGAATATTCTTTGAATTGATTAGTAGACACTCCAGAGAGTGTTTTTTTAATACTATAAAAATTCTGTTATGTTTTGGATTCTATATATTCTTAGCATAGCAGTCATATTCATAACAGCCAGAAGGTGGAAACAACTCCGATGTTTTTCAACAGAAGAATATATAGAGAAAACGTGGTTCACTTACACAAGAAATACTATTCATCTATGAAAAATGAGGTCATGATGAATTTTACAGCAAATAGATGGAATCAGAAAATATTATTCTGAGCAAGATAACCCAGACCCCAAAAGGACATACATGGAAATACAGAGACTAAAACTGGAACAGAGATTGAAGGAAAGGCCATTCAGTGGTCTGCTGAACTTAAGAATTATTCCACGCACAGGCACCAAATCCTGATGCTATTATTGATGCCATGTTGTATGTGCAGACAGGAGCCTAGCCTGGTAATCCTCTTAGAGGTTTGACATGGATGCACATACTCACAGACAACCACTTAACTGAGATTGGGGACCCCTATGGAAGAGTCAGCAGAAGGATTGAAGTAGCTCAGTGAGGAGAGAAGGTGGGCGGGAGAGCACACCTCAGAGGCAAACAGGAGTGTAGGGGACAATAAAATTCTCAACAAAAAACATAAAATGGTTTAGGTAGATGTGTTACAGATTCTAATGCATCACCAATGCCAGCCAAAATATCTATGTCCAGCAAATATTTTAATCACCATAAACAAAAAAAGATTTTCTATGACAAAACCAAATTTAAACAATACCTTTCCAAAAACAAAGCCCTACAGAAAATACTAGAAGGAAAACTCCAACAAAAGGAGGGTAACTATGCCCAAGAAAATACAGGTAATAGATAATCCTTCAATGGAAAATCCAAAACAAAACACACACACACACACACACACACACACACACACACACACACACTCACACGCACACGGTACCAACAGCAAGATCAAAATAACAGGTAATAAAAATTGATCATTACAGCAGTTCCTAAAGGTTTAAAGACTGGTGAGTAGGAGATCTAGGCAGCCAGGGAGAAGAGAGATCTCTGCAGAGTGTGCACAGAAAGCACACCCCCTGCCCTGCTTGATCCAGGGAGCAGGAACACAAATTTGGAACTTCTGTTTCCACCCAGCAGCGAATTAGGGCACAGAACAGGGCTCGGACCATCTGCGACCTGGACCAGTGGAGATCCAGGGACACAGACCAGATATAAGGGAAAGGCAAGAACATATTACTGACAACAAGATGGCAAGAGGAAAGCAAAAGAGTATATCCCAAGGAAACCAAGACAACCTGGCAATACCAGAACCCAGCTCTCCCATAACAGCAAACATTGGAATGCCAAACAATCCAGAAAAATTAGACACAGACCTGAAATCATACCTAAAGATGCTGATAGAGATACTTAAACAAGAATGGGAGGAAAAGCAAAAAGATTCAGAAGCTTTTAAAGAGGAAACAAGAAAAACACTCAAAGAACTCAAAGAACTAGAGGAAAACAGAATCAAAGAGATGAAGGAATGGAAGAGGGAATTTAAAACGGAAATTGACACAATAAAGAGAACACTAAAAGAGATAACCCTAGAGGTAGAACACCTAAAAAAGAAATCAGGAGTCATAGAAGCAAGCATTTCTAATAGACTACAAGAGATAGAAGAGAGAATCTCGGGAGCAGAAGACAACATTGTAAACATAGACAAAACAGCCAGAGAAGATGCAAAAAACAAAAAGCTCCTAACACAAAATGTCCAGGAAATCTAGGACACAATGAGAAGACCGAACCTAAGGATAATAGGAATAGAAGAGGGAGAAGAGTATCAACTAAGAGGCACAGTAAATATCTTCAACAAAATCGTAGAAGAAACCTTCCCTACCCTCAAGAATAAGTTGACCACGAGCATAAAAGGAGCCTTCAGAACTCCAAATAGTTTGGACAAGAAAAGAAATACCTCCAGACACATAATAGTCAAAACACCAAGTGCCCAAAGCAAAGAAAGAATACTAAAAGCAGTAAGAAAAAAAGGTCAGGTAAAATATAAAGGCAGACCAATCAGAATCACACCCGACTTCTCAACAGAGACTATGAAAGCTAGAAGAGCCTGGACAGACATCATGCACACCCTAAGAGAGCACAAATGCCAGCCCAAGCTGCTATACCCAGAAAAACTATCAATTACCATAGATTGTGAGATGAAGATATTTCAAGACAAATCTAAATTTACCCAATATCTGACCACAAACCCAGCACTACAACTAATTATAGGTGGAAAACCCAATACAATGATGGGAACTCCATCCTAGTAAAAACAAGAAAACTCCTAAACAAGAAAACCAAAAGAAGAAAAAGACACAGACACAGCTCAACCTACAAAAGCAATAATATCAGGAAACATAAACCACTATTCCTTGATATCTATTAACATAAATGGACTCAACTCCCCAATAAAGAGACATAGGCTATCAGACTGGATACATAAACAAAATCCAGCCTTTTGCTGCATACAGGAAACACATTTCAGAGACAAAGACAGACACTGTCTCAGAGTAAAAGGGTGGGAAAAAAACTTCCAAGCAAACAGTCCCAAGAAGAAGCTGGAGTGGCTATTCTAATATCGAATAAAGTAAATTTCCAACCAAAATTTATCAAAAAGATAAGGAAAGACACTTTTTACTCATTACCGGGGAAATCTGTCAGGAGGAACTCTCAATCCTTAACATATATGCTCCAAATAAAAAAGCACCCACATTCAGAAAAGAAACCCTACTAAAGCTCAAAAAATACATTTCACCCCACATAATAATAGTGGGAGACTTTAATACCCCACTCTCACCAATGGACAGATCATGGAAACAGAAACTGAACAAGGACACTGCAAAACTAGCAGAGACTTTGAACCAACTAGAATTAATAGATATCTACAGAACATATCATCCTAAAGTAAAAGAATACACCTTCTTCTCATCACCACATGGCACCTTCTCGAAAACTGACCACATAATTGGACACAGAACGGGCCTCAATCGATATAAGAAGATTGAAATACTCCCATGCATCCTCTCAGATCACCATGGTCTTCGGCTGGTCTTTAACAATAAGAAAGACAACAAAAAGCCCACATACACATGGAAACTGAACGACACTTATTAAGCCATAGCCGGGTCAAAGAAGAAATACATTAAGAATTTTCTAGAATTCAACGAAAACGAAAACACAACATACCCAAACCTATGGATGCAATGAAAGCAGTACTGAGAGGAAAACTCATAGCCCTAAGTGCTTCCAAAAAGAAACTGTAGAGAGCTTACATCAACAACTTGACAGCACAGGTAAAAGCCCTAGAACAAAAGGAAGCAGATATACCCAAGAATAGTAGACGGCAAGAAATAATCAAAATTAGGGCAGAAATAGACCAAATAGAAACAAAAAGAACCATAGAAAAAATCAACAAAACCAAGAGGTGGTTCTATGAGAAAATCAACAAGATTGATAAACCTCTAGCCAGACTAACTAGAGGGCAGAGAGCATCCAAATTAACAATATCAGAAAGGAAAGTGGAGACATAACAACTGAAACTGAGGAAATTCAAGAAATTATCAGATCCTACTACAAAAACTTATACTCCACACAATTGGAAAATCTGGAGGAAATGGACGAATTCCTAGACAGATACAAGATCCTAAAGTTAAACCAGGACCAAGTAAACCATCTAAATAATCTCATAACACCTAAAGAAATAGAAGAAGTCATCAAAACCTCCCAACCAAAAAATGCCCAGGTCCAGACGGGTTCAGTGCAGAATTTTATAGAACATTTATTGCGGATATAACATCAATACTCTCTGAAATATTCCACAAGATAGAATCAGATGGAATACTACCTAACTCATTTTTGAGGCTACAATAACCCTCGTACCTAAACCACACAAAGACGCTACAAGGAAAGAGAACTTCAGACCAATCTCACTTATGAACATTGACGCAAAAATACTCAACAAAATCCTTGCAAACCGAATCCAGGAACACATCAAAATGATCATTCATCATGACCAAGTAGGCTTCATCCCTGGGATGCAGGGATGGTTTAATATAAGGAAATCCATCAATGTAATCCACCATATAAACAAACTCAAAGAACAAAATCACATGGTCATCTCACTAGATGCTGAGAAAGCATTTGACAAAATTCAACACCCCTTCATGTTAAAAGTCCTGGAAAAAACAGGAATCCAAGGCCCCTACCTAAACATAATAAAAGCAATATACAGCAAACCAACAGCCAACATCAAACTTAACGGTGGGAAACTTGAAGCAATCCCACTAAAATCAGGGAATTGACAAGGCTACCCACTCTCCCCCTACCTATTCAACATAGTACTGGAAGTCCTGGCTGGATCAATTAGACAGCAAAAGGAGATCAAGGGGATACAAATCATAAGGAAGAGATAAAAACATCACTCTTTGCTGATGACATGATAGTGTACTTAAGTGACCCCAAAAATTCCACCAGAGAACTCAGACAGCTGATAAACAAGTTCAGCAAAGTGGCTGGGCTCACCTTTGAGATTGCCCAGTGCCCTGACAATAGTGACCAGGAAGCTGTATTGCACATTTGTTCCTGACCCACCTTTGCCTTTAACCCAGACTGGACAAGCAGCTTTGCCTCAAGCTTTTAGACCTTGTGGGACAGAGAACATGGGGAATATGGAAACTGACTTAGAAAAACTAATTAAATAGAGAAGAAGTTTTAATGACTTTTTTCTTAACTTAAATGTGTCCAGTTATTCTGACTCAATCATAGACTAGTTTCAAAATCAATCCAATATTGAAAGTAATCTTCATTGGGAAAACTGGTTCTGGACACTTTTAAAGACATTTAAAAATTCACAATTGCCTTGTGAAGCCACATTTACAGTGGCTAAAATTGGGACAGGATCTAGACTTTGAACAAATATTAGCACTTATGTTAAAGCTCCTAAACTTTTCTTATTTGCTCATGTTAAAGTTACTGATGCTTTTTTTTGATATTTAATGTAAGTTGTATTGATTAATGTTGAATTCTGACATATTTGTTATGGTGGTTTATCAACCAGCTTTTGCTTTATTGCCAGTGAATATTATAAGACCCTGGTATTCTTAAATATGGTATGCAAATTCTAGAAGTTAGTTAGGCTTTATACAGAAGCAAGAGGGTATTGAGCTTGATTATTACTGGCATAGCAGCTTTAATTCTATTGATAGCTAGTACTACTGCTTCTGCTATTGCCTTGACAGAATTTAAGACAGCTACTTTTGTTAATCATTTATCAAATAATGTTACTAATGTTTTGAATAGTCTAGAAGATTTAAATAGGTGTTTAGAACAACAGCTTGATGTTATTTATAATATTATTCAAATAATTAAACAGGAGGTTTTAAGCTAAGAGTAACAAGCCATTTCCAGCATAATGCTAAGTACCAATAAATTTGTCTTACTTCTAAACCTTACAATGATAGTTACTATTATTGGGAAAACATTCAGAGATACTTGTAGGGTATTTGGCATAGTCTGGAATCTCTCTAGATGTTTTAGCCTTGCACACTGATATCAGAAGAAAATGAACCTTTTATTTTGCTCCAAACCCAGTAACTGCTCTGGTACTTAGATGCACTGAGAAAAAACAAAATAAAACAAACAAAAAATACTTTTGTAAGCACCTCTGTCTGCCTTTGTATATCAAAGTTGATTACTTTTGAGATATTTGGATCTAGTTTCTAAGTTATTTTAGTGTTTTATATGTTTTCCAAAATTCCTTTGAATTGGTCACCAGCATAAAAAGTTTTTGGTGATACAATGGTGAGACCTGTAACAAGCAAAAAGCTACCTGGAGTAGTTCCACCCTCTTTTCTTAGTAACCTGGTGTTTTGATTACAGTGAGACATCAGGGGTTATCTCAACCCCTTCATTATAACCACGTCCTCCCTCCTTTCACACTGAATTGCTTACTAGTTTGAAGAAGCTATTGGAAGTGGGCATTTTATATGACATATATGGCTTTAAATATTAAAAATGAACAAAAAGACAAAAATATGAAAAGGTTTATGTGGGTCTATAAGGTATGGCTGTGGAAAGACATTGTAGTAGTTTTTACACTATTATTAGCTTTAAAATCATTTACTGAATAAAATGTTAAAACTGAAAAAAAAAAAAAAAAAGAATTCTGCCATGCTGAGTTTTGATGATGCAGATATTGCTGATAAATTTATTTGTGGCCTAAACTCAGTATTTTCTTTTCGGTACAACTTCAAGAATGGCATATATGGCTTGATCCATGATAGCCCTTCTAGTCTTGGGAATAGTTTTATTCCTACCCATTGTGATAAGGCTTGCATTTAACAACATCAACATGCTGGCTGCCAAAATACTTGGCCTGAAGCTAAAAATGGACCCCAAGTTAACTTAAAGAGTTATTAAGAGGCTGTTAGTCCATGATGGGTAACATTCTGTAGAGTGCATTACCGCCCTAAGTGAGAAATGCATTGAGATTATACTCCATATTAATATAGAATATAGATAAAATGTGTATTCCAAGATGGGTAAAAGCACAGAAGTGTTTTTGTCAGAACAATTGAAGTCAGATGCAGTCCTGTTTATATAATTAATAAGGGGGAGATGTGGAGGGCATTTTTGGTGCCTCTAAACAGTTGGTGGAGGGACTTCTTACTTCACCAGGATTATCAGAAGCTGGTCATGGCAGGAAGCTGATTCTGGTCCTATACTCAGGAAACTGGCCCAGATTAAGAACATTTGCATTTGAAGCTCAGGGCAGAACAGTTAGTTATACCTGTAGCTCAGAGCTGGCTCAGCAGATTAGGTGTGTTAGTTTCAGTTGATGTAGGTATGGCAGTCTCTTTGTTTCTTGGGATCCCCTTGTATCCCTGATCTTCACACCTAGCCTTCAGAAAGATGTTTACAGGATTTTCGATTATTAACTTGCTTGTTCCCTGACTCAGAACTGATGTTATCTTTCTACATGTAATTAAAGTGGCTTAAAATTGGACTGAATAAAGAAGACCTCACTTCAGCCTCAAGACTGGCTGAAGTCATCTTACAATTTTGACTAACTGTCTCTTTTTTTCATACAGTCCTTGTTCCTGCTCTGGGGAACCTGTTGTTTGACTGAGCTGGTCTGGGACAGCCTATGTGTTGGAGGGTCTTTCCTGCTGTGTCTATGATCAGTTTCAGTGTATCTGGTTTTATGTGGAGGTCCTTGATCCACTTGGACTTGAGCTTTGTTCAAGAAGATTAGAATGGATCAATATGCATTCTTCTACATGTGTCTGACAACTGAACCAGCACCATATTTTGAAAATGCTCTCTTTTTCCCTCTGGATAGTTTAGCTCCTTTGTCAAAGATCAAGTGACCAAAGGTATATGGGTTATTTTCCAGGTATTCAATTCTATTTTATTGATCTACTTGCTTGTCTTTATAGCAATACCATATAGTTTTTTTAAAAATCACAATTGATCTGCAATACAACTTGATTTTGAAGATCATGATTTCCCAGAAGTTGTTTAATTGTTGAGAAGATTTTTTTGCTATCCTGAGTTTTTTTTTTTTTTTTTTTGTTATTCCAAATGAATTTGCAAATTATTCTTTCCAACTCTATAAAAATTGATTTGGAATTTTGATAATGATTGCATTGAATCTGTATTTTGGCAAGATGGCCATTATTACTATATTAATCCTGCCAATCCATGAGCATGGGAGACCATCCCATTTTCTGAGATCATAAATTTCTTTCTTCAGAGACTTAATGTTTTGTCATAAAGATCTTTCACTTCCTTGGGTAGTGTCTTACCAAGGTATTTTATATCATGTGTAACTATTGTGAAGGGTGTCATTTTCCTAATTTCTTTTTTAGCTAGCTTTTCCTTTGATTAGAGGAAGGCTACTGAATTGTTTGGGTTAATTTTAAATACAGCCACCTAGCTGAAGTTATTTATCATCTATAGGAGTTCTCAGGTGGAATTTTTGAGATCACCAATATATACTATGGTATCATCTGCAAGTAGTGATATTTTGACTTCTTCCTTTCCAAGTTATATCTCTTTGACCTCTTTTTATTGTCTAATTTCTCTGGTTAGGACCTTGAGTAGTATTTTGAATAGGTTGGGAAATAGCTGGTAGCCTTGTTTAGTTCCTGATTTTAGTGGAATTGCTTCAATTTTTTTTTTCTGTCTAGTTTGATGTTGGCTACTGGTTTGCCGTATGAGGCTTTTACTACGTTTATGTATGGGCCTTGAATTCCTGATATTTCTAAGACTTTTACCATGAAGGGGCAGTAAGTTTTGTTAAATGCATTCTCAGCATCTAATAAAGTGCTATCTTCATTGTATAAGATTACTTTCAGCATTCATTATCAAGTAGGGTAATAATCCTAAGAATGTATGTGAATATTAGCTAAGTTGTGGAGAGAATATTTTGTCTCTTGTTTGCATGCATCATCTGTTAATTAAAAAGCCACTGGCCTATTGCTAAGTCAGAAACTAGAAGGTAAAACACCTGGGAGAAGAAAAAATTCTGGCACAGAGCCAGAGAGAATTGCCGTTTATGAAGATCGGAAAATACAGATGCATAGTACGGGAACACAGTGTAACCAGCCACATGGCAGAATGTAGGCTAAAATAATTGGGGTATCTAAGTTTTGTTGTAGTCAGAGTAGAGCCTAACTATATGGCCTAGGTATTTGTAAATATATTTTTTATAAATATATTGCAAATATATTTCTGGAGTATGATGTTAGAAGGCAAAATGGAATCTAGCTTCTACAATATGATCCTCCTGTATCTTCTATTTTTGTGAGTTTAGTGTGCAAGAATTTGGCTTTCATATAATGCTTTTCCCATATCCATTGAAATATGTTTTTCACTTTCCATTTGACTTATATAGCTCATTATACTAATTAGTTTGATAAACTTTCTTCACAAGGTATCAAACTATGTTGCGGTGTATGTTCCTTTTTTTAGTTTCCTTTGCATTTGATGGGTGAGAGTTTTATTGAAGATATTTGCATCTACATTAATTAGTGATTTTAGCTTTTAATGTACTTTTCTAGGTTTTTCCCATATAAGAGCACATATATCCCCTCTTAAGCAGCAAGTAATACCTTATGAACAATAACTTTAAAACATGCTACAGCCTGTTCATTCATATCCATGCACACATGCTCACATGAGAGTGCATACACATATACAAGCATCTGTGCATGCAAGCACACACACACAAAAACCACACAAATGTGGGCATCCTTTTTAGTAACTAGAAATTAAGGAGAAAAAAATGGGCCTTGTCTCTTTGAGTTCCATTTCTGTAGAATAGAAAACGACTCTGTGAATTGAAAAAAAAAAATTTCATTCTACAGTTAACATGTTTGACATAAGGTAAACTAGGAAATCATTGCAGAAATTATAGCTTAATGGGTTCCTTCCCCTGATGATCTCCTCTCTCTTTATCTCTGTTTTTCTTTTTTTTTTTTTTTTAATAGAGGAAAGTTCTGTCTGTCCAGTGGTGGTACTGCTTTTTTCAGGTTGTGCCTTTCTATATCAATTATCAGTCAAGAAAAATGCCTCACACACTTGCCTACAGACCAGTGTGATGAAGCCAGTTTCTCATTTGGGTTTATTTTCCCTGGTTATGTTGAGATTTGTATTACCTTGACAGAAAAACAGACTATAACATCCCAGACTCATAAGAATTTGCAAGACTTGTAATTTTACAAAACCAACTATATAATCCTTCTACATACTGCCCTATGACAATTTAAATTCTACAGCCTAAGGATAGATTTTCTTTGTTCATGACAGTGCTGAGGACTCTGGAGGATGATCTCATTTGCTGCAACAGCACCAGGCACAAATTATACATTGCCCATGCAGTACAAAGATAAAGTCCCTTCCCTCACATACATCTGCCTGTTTTCATCTTCATCCCTCATATAATGTACTAGTTATTGTCCATGTGAAATCTAATGTTAATTTTCTATCAGGTTTAGTTTGAAAAATTGATTTAGTTACATGAATTCCAGAGTCCTACTTTTTTGAGAAATCATAGGCTTACATAAATTAGTAAAATATTTTTAAATATTTGGTAAAACTATCTTGCAGCATATCTCAATATAGTTTAATTGACTATTATGTTTGACAATCCCTGCTAATGAAATATTGAAATTCTTTGTACAATATCCTTATTTTTTTGGACATACTTGGAATTCCTCTTTTCATTATCTTGTCACCTTCTGATAGTCAAAATTACATTGATTCATTTTATAATATGTGGTTTTAATACATAAATAAATAAATAAATATTCTAAAAATGCAAGCCTATGTATTTAAAAATAAATATATACTAAAACATTATAAATATAAATATTATTTATTTCTTAATGGATTTATACATATTTCTTCCTTTTATTTCTGTTCATTCTAACTTTATAACCTTTAAACTGAAAATTATTAATAAGTTATAAAGCAATTAAAATACATCAAAGAATTAAAAAAACAAAAAACGAACTTTTCTTTCTGTTTCTTTCTAAGAATAGCCACTAATGTAGCCAGCAATTTTGCTGGCCAGATAGAAGCTAATTTACTTTTCTTCTTTCTGTTCATACCATACTTTCTTTTTCAGTTCTTGAACTACCTTGCTTTCCACACTTACCTTTAACTGACACGTTATTATGCCATGCTTGAATATACTTTTACCTTTAGAACTATGCTAATGTGCTTCATGTTTAACTATAAGCATAACAAGTATATATTTTCATTTTATATATATATATATAGGTAGGTATTTTCATTTCGAAGATTGGAAGAGGCAGGAATGAAGGAGCAAATGTAGCTGGACAGAAGAAAAAAAATAATCAAGGCTTATAAGTAAGGAGTACATGACTGAGTCCCCTATGTTTTTATAATTGGACACCTCTGGATGCAAAGGGAAATTTTTCAATTAGCTGCAGAACACACATTATCTCATTTATATTAATCTGCATGAGACAGATACAGTGGCAATGGCTATAAATAAATTAGGTCTGCAGCGACTCTGAATTAACTGTAGGAAGGGCAACGCTGTGTTTTATATGATTAGACTTCATTCCCTTTCCAAAACACTTGAGGTTATCCTGTCTCTATAATAACATGCATATAAAACACAAACTTGTAAAGCTAACACATGTGAATGTCATTTAAAGAAAGCAATTCAGGGCTCCATTAAAAGTCATATATATGTAAAACTTAATCTTAAATCACAATTAGATAAACATTTAAACAGTTCAAAAGCATCTAAAGAAATAGAAACAGTCATCAAAAGCCTCACAAACGAAATAGTCCAGGACAAGATGAGTTTAGTGGACAATTCTATCAGACTTTCATAGAAGATGTATCTCCAAACTGTTCCACAAAATAGAAACAGAAGGAAAACTTCCAAACTCATTCTTATAAACCACAAATACACAGTTACCTAAACCACACAAAGACCTTACGAAGAAAAAGTACTTCAGACCAAATTTCCTCATGAACATTGATACAAAAGTATTCAATACAATTTTTGCAAACTGAATCCAAGACAACATCAAAACAATCATTCACCATTATCAAGTAGACTTTATTCCATAGATTCAGGGATGTTTCTATATACATAAATCCATTAACGTGATCCACCATTATAAACAAACTTAAAGAAAAAGAAAAATGATCATCTAACTAGAGGATGAGAAAGCATTTGATACACTTCAACACCCCTTCATGTTAAAAGTCTTGGAAAGATCAGGAATTCAAGGCCCATACCTAAACATAGTAAAAACAGTACACAGCAAACTGGTAGCCAATATGAAAGTAAATGGTGAGAAACTTGAAGCAATCCCACTAAAATCAGGGAATAGACAAGGCTGCCTACTCTTCCCTTACCTATTTAATATAATATTGGAAGTCCTGACCAGAGCAATTAGAAACAAAAAGAAGTCAAAGGTATACTCACTGGAAAGGAAGAAGTCAAAATATGTCACATTTTGCAGATGATATAATAGTATACTTAAGTGGCTCCAAAAATTCCACCAGAGAACTCCTACAGCTGATAAACAACTTCAGTACAGTGGCTGGTTAAAAAATTAACTCAAACAAACCAGTAGACTTTCTGTACTCCAAGGATCAACATGCTGCTAAAGAAATTAGGGAATAGATACCATTCACAATAGTCACAAACAGTACGAAATAAATTGGTGTGACCTTCATACCCAAACTATACACACACACACACACACACACACACACACACACACACACACACACGCATGCACACACGTGCACATATACCCAATTATTGACAGTCTTTTTCTTCCTCCTGAAGGCTTTAGGACATTCTGTCATCATTGGTCACATAGCCAGAAATAGTCAGTGAGATAGACTGCTCTGAGGCTACTCTGCACTCACGGCTGGCACTTGGCACCAGATGGCAGATTTGCTGTCCATTGAGCATTCTGGGCTTTCTGGGTAACCTCAGCGACCTTGTCCACCACCAGAAGCTAGCGGAATAATTATAAACTATTTAATATTCTTCAACTTATTATTACTTTCCTTACATCCGCTTTGTCTTTAATACTCTTTTGTTATATCTTAAGGTTTTTATTAGCCAAAACAATATCATCCTGAGCGAGGTAATTCAGACCCTAAATGATAAGCACTGTATGTACTTACTAATAAATGGATATTAGACAAAACGTACAGGATACCTAGAATATAACCCACAGACCACAAGACGTTTAGCAAACAGAAAGTCCCCCAAAGGGATACTCCAATACAGCTTAGAAGGGGGGAGAAAATAATCACAGGAGGCAGAGGGAGAAAGGAACCTAGGTGAGAGAGGGAGGGGAAGTGGAAAAGGTGAATGGGATCAGATATGAGGTTTAGGAGCTGTACAGGAGAGAAGCCTAGAGGGCCAGAAGAATTAATGAAAATTTATAGGGGGTGTCCAGGAGGTGTGGGGACTCTCTAGAAAGTACCAGAAACCTGGGAGGTGAGAGACTCTCACACTCAATGGGGGTGACCTTAGCCATAATGTACCACAATGCAGAGAGGAAACTTGAAGAGTCTACCTGTAGTAGATGGACAGGGCTTCAAGTGGAGGGATAAGGTTAGTAATGCACAGTCAAAATTTCTGACCAAATTTATTCCTGTCTAAAAAATCTGAAGGAAAAATGAATAAGAGACTGAAGACAGGAGGGTAGAATGACTGTCCACTGAGAGATTCTACCAACAACTGACTGAGACAGCTTCAGGTAGTTATACTCATTGATTGGACTGACATCAGGGACTATCATTGTTGAATTAGGGGAAGGATTAAAAAAACTGAAGGGGAGGGTTACCCCATAGGAAGACTAGCATTCTGAACTAAACCAGACTCCAGGGAGCTTCCAGAGACTGAGTCACCATACATGGTTAGTCAAAGGCCCCTGGTACATATCTGCCATAAGTGGGAGAAGATGTATTTAATTATCAAGAGATTTGAGGCTCTATTGAAGGGGGAGGTCTTTTTGGAAGGTACTTTCTCTAAGGCAATGGGGAGGAGAAGTGGGATGAGGATCCATGGAAGGGTGGATAGGGAAGGGGTAGCTGAAATGAAAGTAAATAAAGAAAAGGACAATTTCTGGCCAGCACCTTTAGCTGGTCCACTTCATGCAAGGCAACTGCCACAACCACTGGGAATCCCAAGCATCCAAGTGGACTTGGGACCCATTCCAAACAGTATGTCTGCTCCTCTGAAGATTCCATAGTCTGAATCCCTCAGGAAATACCCTACTGACAGCACAACAGGGCAAGCAGGAGACCTGCAGCAACCAGGGACAAAAGAGACAGGCACCAGACAGAGTAATTTCATGAGGATTTACATAACTCACTAAAAAAAAATACAGGAAAACATTTGTAAATAGACAGCATTAAGGAGGAAACAAATAAATCTCTTAAAGAAACACAGAAAAACATAATCAAACAGGTAAAGGAATTTAACAAAGTGGTCTAAGACCTACAAGTGGAAGTAGAAACCATAACAAAAACACAAATGGAGGAAACTCTTGAAATGGAAAACCTAGGAAAAAAGGTCAGGGATTAAAGACATAAGCATCACCAACAGAATACAAGAGATAAAATAGAGTCTCAGGTGTAGAAGATACTGTCAAAGAAAATCCAAAACATTAAATAAAAAACAACAAGCAAACAAACAAACAAAAAGCCCTCAAAAAAACAACTTGTAGCTGAACCATTTAAAAAAATGTATAACACCCCTTCATGTTAAATGCATTGGAGAGATCAGGAATTCATGGCCCATACCTAAACACAATAAAAGCAATATACAGCAAACAAACATCCAATTTAAAATTCAATAGAGAGATACGCCCATTATAATCCCACCATGATCAGGGTAGATTTAACAGTAAAGAAATGGCCTTCCTACCAAAAGCAATCTATAGATTCAGAACCTTTTAGAATATACTAAAGACCTGGGAGGCGAGAGACTCTAAGTACTCAAAGCAAAGGAACTAAGATGAAGTGCGGGACAGTGGGGAGGGGGAAATTATATAGTCCACCTCCAGTGGAGGGAAAGAACATCAAGTGGAGGGATAAGGTTGCCATCCTACAGTCAAAATCTCTAACCCAGAATTACTCCTGTCTGAAAGAACTTCAAGAACAAATGTGGAGAAGAGCCTGAGAGAAAGGAGGTCCAATGACAGTTCCAAATTGTGATCCAGCTCAAGTGGAAGCCCCATGGTCTGAGGCTGTTAGTGTTTCTGTGGTATGCTTGCAGACAGAAGCCTAGCATGACTGTCCTCTCAGAGGTCCAAGAAGCAGTGAAAGAGTCAGATGCAGATAATTAAAACAAACCAATGGAACAAAACCAGGGACTCCTTTGGTTGAATTGGAGCAAAGCTAGAAGAAGCTGAGGAGGAGGGAAGCCCCATGAGAGGACCAGCAGTCTCAATTGACCTGGACATCCAACATCTGTAGAACAAGAAGCCATTAACCAGGCAACATACACCAACTGATATGAGGCCCCTGACACATATACAGCAGAGGACTGCCTGGTATGGTCTCAGTCAGATAAAGATGCACATAACCCTTGAGAGACTAGGGGCCTTAGGGAGTGGAGAGGTATAGAGAGGTAGGGGTGGGGTTGTAGGAACATCCTCTTGGATATGGCAGAAAGGGGCAGGTATAGAATGGGGAACATTTGGGGTGCAGACTGGGAGGGAGATAAAGACTGAACTGTAAAAAAGGATTAAAGAATTAAGTAAATTAAAATCAATTAATTAAAAAAACAACTATACAAGTATATACCCTATGGAATGGCAGGGCTTCTTCAGAGACTGGTTATCATTAAGTGTCTTCACATTAGCAATATAGACTTTGTTTGACTTACAAGGTTACATTTTCCATGGACTAACCATATTAATAAAATATTAATATATAGTATAAAAAGGCCATCTACCTTACTAATCATAAAAATATAAAATAATGGTCCTCAATGCTAAATTAGGCAGAGTATCTTAATACATTTAGCACAATAAAAACTTAACTAACAGTGTATTAAAATACATATGTATGGTCAATTTTAATAATAATTTGAGTATAATATCTATATTAAAATTGGTTTTATTGAGAACTTCAGAAACTCATTTTGTAGTTCTGTAATATTTGAAGATGGGAATTTTATGGCTCATTTTAATATTGTATCTTTGTAGAATACATGATATTGGTCTCTGAAACTTTTTCAAATTTCTATAGTTTCATTCAAAAGCATCACTAGGGTACACTGATATTCCTTTCTTCTTCATATTAGCGCATGTTGAAATTAACATGCCCTCATCATCTGGGAAACAGAGGCACTCTCATCCATGTACAAAACATGTTTGGTAACACAAGTTTGTTCAGAGTGTGATTGCTTCATCTGCAAGTCTGTTCGTGATGACTGTTTAGGTATCTCTCAAATTTCTTTCATTGCCACCAAGGTGAGGGTTTCTACAAATTTTCTGTTTCTGTCTTCTTTCAAAAATTATTTGCTCTGGAACATTTAGAGAATCTCAAGTAACTACATTGTCCAGTTTAATTTTTCTTTATTTTTAGTAAAATTTGTAAAAGAAAGGATTTAGTATAATAAGCTAAAAATGAACTTGCAGTGCAACTAAGGATGTAAAACTTTTACTTATAATTCATGTTTTATACTGAATTAAAAACAGGATGACTGCATTAAATTTCATCCATAATGCTATATGTGAAGAAATATATTAGTTTGTTTAGTAATGTCCATTATTACTCTTTAAATTTATTATGCTTAAAATAAGTGCCAATTTTAAGAAGACTTTAGGATGGGAAAAACTAAATTTATGTCCTTAATTTATTACCACATTTTATTAACAGCTTGGATAACTATCGAGACAATGACATTGGTTGTTGATATGATACTTGGTAAAGCCAAAGAGGATGTGTCTTCTTTTTACATTTTCAATTTTATAGGCATTTTAAGTAGAAACCTACATTCATTTAATGTGACAAACTTGAAGTTCTTAAACACTTATTTTAATTTTGTTTATTCCTTACCCATCACAGCCCAAAAAATTTATTTTTTGTAAAATGACATTTAATAAGTGGTGTGATTTCTTTGAAAACTATGAAATAAACCTTCATTATTTCATTATTCGAAAGATGGGAATGTAAGGAAAGACCACTATTTTTTTAATTGTAACATAACTGCTAATATGTTCTTTAAAAAGAAAGAGATTCAAGACTTCTACTAAAATTCTTGTTATGACAGTCACTTCAGTCAAATGAGTGTTAGAAATGGATGCTGCAGCTCTTTTGTTACTTGTCTGTTTGTCATTTGTCATCGTATTGAAAAGAACAGCTTTACAGGGAGGCATGAATGTGGCATTGTTTGCAAATAAGCGAGGAGCTATTTTTAATGTGTGTCTTTGAAATTCTTTGCCAAGTATTATGATCTTCCAAGTTCAACCATAGGGATTAAAACAAGTTTTTTATTATTTCATGTAAACTAGGCCTAAGGTTAAGGTTCTTTCAAATAATTATATGGTGCTTGTTACTTTAAGACATGACAATGTCATCCATATTTTTAAATTTTAACTAAATCATGGAAACTCTCTATAATTCCAATGGCAAAATAAAAGATGTTCAGGTGTAGATTTGGAGGTTATTGACTTATTATGTATCTAAACTTTTAATAATGAAGGAAGTAAAATGAGTAACCTTTTCTTAACTAACAAACTGTAAACTACCCATTTCTAATAGGTTTAACATGTTTTTCCGTAAATAGTAAATTCTGTGTCAGAATAAAATTAGTTGTGTTTCGATCCTGGCATATTAGACACACCTGTAATTCCAGAATTTGGATAGGGAAGGCAGGGGACTCAATGGTTTGAGGATAACCTGACAAAAGAAAAATAACAGAGAAGGACAAGTGTCTTTTGGGTAGCTCTAGAATACATTTTTGTCTTGTTGAATAAAATGAGCCCTCAAAGCTTTACTTGAACTTATTATTGTACCAAGGGCAACATCCTCTGATTGTTCTGAGAATATGAGAGGAGTAGGAATATGCAAACACTTCAGTTGTGATTGCTGTTGTATAGGAAGGAGGGAAGGAAGGCATCTCCCATGTTCCACTGCACTAATTTCACTAGCCTTTGAATTCCCAGTAAGTGAAATCTATTTCCATATATGTGTGCAGATATATGACATTTTTAGATATAGCATAAAACATCTGCATAGAAAATATTTTTAGTGGATCATTAGCTTTTTTAATTCTCATATAGATGTGAGTGTTATACTCTTAAAATACTTTATAAATAAAGTACATGTGAGTTACCTAGTTCTCTGCATGACCCTAATTCTGAGCTGGGTGGAAGCTTGCTTACAATCAAACATGACATTTCATGTCAGTAAATGTTCAAAGCACACTTGAAAAGAAGCATTATGTTTGTGCTGAGTGTTTTTTATTTCAGGTTAGTTGAGAACCTTCTTTGTGTTATATAGAGCCTTCAATCTTGTAATTACCATCCTAGCATACCCACCAGTTTTCTATCAGTAACATCGAGAGATGTGTTAATGTCTCCCAACATGACTGCTAACAGGGAAAATGAAAATATTCAAACAAAAATACCACTTGTATGAGGGATGGTAAGAGGTGCTATTTTCACAGCCTTGGTAAAAGGAAGGGAAGCAACAGCAGTGTGGATTTTTTATCTCTGTGAATCATCAACATATAGAAGTTTTACCTCTCTGTGTCCAGTCAAATAACCACAGCCTACTGCTGAGATCTGTGTGAAGCTGACTCTGTGGTGCAATGCAAAATGAAAACCAGCAAAATGGGTGTTAGTGGAGAGAAAGCCTTGGCTACCTGAAAATAAAATATCGTTAGTGTAATGTGAGTTCATAATCAAGGTAGTGCAATTATTAATTCTAGAATATACATCTCTGCTTTAGGACTTTTTCCAATCCATGGTTTTGCTTCCATATGTCAAATCCAGTAATGTTTCATTCTTGACTGGCAGGTCTTGGACCTGTTATTCTTGATTTTCTATCATGTTTTTTTGTGTCCTTTAGAGTTTGTCCCCTTTGGATGGGCTCCAAACAATACATACTTAAAAATTTAGGAGGAACTTGAGATTCATGAAGACACTGCCTTCTTTAAAAGGATTATTCTTCTTTCACTGCTGGATCAATTGAAGGAGTTAATAAATCCAGGACATTGATGATTAAATCATACAAAGCTGGGCTTTTCACTCGGTGAGGGCTGGTCCATTTCCAATTCACACATTTCTGGGAACAAAACTTTTATGTTTCCTTCTCAAAGCCTGTTTGTTTTTGAGCTTTCCCTTTATAACTCTCCTAGCACTGTTTGATCCTATCCTGTCACACGTCATAACAGAGGGCTTCAATTAGTGTGGCTCACCCTCTCAGGCAGCCTTTAAAGCCTCACAGAATCCTAGAAGAATGTGGACTCCAAAGAGCAGGGTTAAGCTTGACATCATCCTTTCCTTGCTGCTCACATTGTAGGTACACATGGTCCTGCTGATTATTGCATATTTCCATTCATTATAAATTTTTTTCAACATGATTGGTATTATAAAGTAGCATCATTTATTTTTTTACAACTTTATTTTACAAAACAAAGATAAATGTACAGATTTTAAGCATTTTTTGCATAAAATTATACAATACATTTTTGACAGTACATTTTTTTCAGATTTTAAAATAATTTTTACATAAAACTGTATGAATTTATTTGTTAGTCAGCACTTGATTTTTTTAAAGGTTTGATAGTATGCATTGAAAACTTAATAGTTACAATGATCATAAAGTACATGTAAAACAAAATGTAACATGGAAATAGTCAAAGTTTTCTTGTTGTATAAAAATTTTTTTGTTTTGTTTTGTTTTGTTTTCTTTATTTCTTGGACTTCATACAGTCTGTGAGTTGTTTCTGGGGCAGTGCGAGCCTCTGGGGTTAGCATCCCATTATCAGTGACTGCATATTATGTCTGTTCTTTTGTGACTGGGTTATCTCACTCAGGATGATATTCTCTAGATGCAGCCATTTTCTTAAGAATTTGGTTAAGTCATTGTTTCTGGTGGCTGAGTAGTATTCCATTGTGTAAATGTAACACAATTTTTGTATCCATTCATCTTCTGAAGGACATCTGGGTTCTTACCAGCTTCTGGCTATTATGAATAGAGCTGCTATGAACATTGTGCTGCATATATCTTTGTTGTGTACTAAGGTGTCTCTGTGGTATATGCCCAGAAGTGGAATGGCTCGGTCTTCAGGTAGTATTATGTCCAATTTTCTGAGGTATCGCCAGACTGATTTCCAGAGTGGTTGTATTAGTTTGCAACCCCACCCAAAGTGGAGAAGGGTTCTTCTTTCTCCCCAACCTCGCCAGCATCTGTTGTCATCTGAGTTTTGGATCTTGGCCAATCTGACTGGTGTGAGGTGGAATCTCAGGGTTCTTTTGATTTGCATTTCCCTGATGGCTAAGGATGTTGAGCACTTCCTCAGATATTTCTCAGCCATTCAATATTCCTCAACTAAGAACGTTTTGTTTAGCTCTGTACTTCATTTTTAATAGGGTTATTTTATTCTCTGGTGTCTAGCTTTTTGAGTTCCTTGTATACCTTAGATATTAGGCCTCTATCTGATGTGGAGTTGGTAAATATCTTTTCCCATTCTGTTGGCTGCCGTTTTGTTTTCTTGACAATGGACATTGGATTCCTGTTCTTTCCAGGACTTTTAACATGAAGGGGTGTTAAATTTTGTCAAATGCTTTCTCAGCATCTAGTGAGATGACATTGTGGTTTTGTTCTTTGAGTTTGTTTATATGGTGGATTACATTGATGGATTTCCTTTTATTAAACCATCCCTGCATCCCAGGGATGAAGCCTACTTGGTCATGATGAATGATCATTTTGATGTGTTCTTGGATTCGGTTTGCAAGTATTTGTTGAGTATTTTTGCATCAATGTTCACAAGTGAGATTGGTCTGAAGTTCTCTTTCCTTGTAGGGTCTTTGTGTGGTTTAGGTACTAGGCTTTTGATGACTTCTTCTATTTCTTTAGGTGTTATAGGGTTATTTATATGGTTTACTTAGTCCTGGTTTAACTTTGGGATCTTGTATCTGTCTAGGAATTTGTCCATATGTTTATTATGTTATCTTTTCTACTTATGATTTTGTGCTTGATATTTATTTATTATTCCACTTATATCTTGAGAGCATATGATCACATCATGTAGCTTTTACTGACCTAAGTAAGCCATGCCATCCTCCTGCCTCAGCCTTTAGCTATCCTTGCTGCTTTTGCTTTTCTTTTCTTTTTATAATATATTTTCTGAATTTGGTTATATTTGAGTCACCATTTTATTTCTAAATTGATATTTCAATTCATTTTCATTAGTTATTATGAATACCAGGTTGCCATTACTTCTCCCAATTGGCTAACGTTTTGAGTTGTGATTGTTTGCTTTGTGATTCAACTTTTCTTTGTTTGCTGTTGTTATTTTTTCTCTTTTAGTACATGTTCTGTTCCTATTACCTCTGGTAGCTAGTTGAGTTTTATGTCCCGGTGGGTGTCTGTTACTCAACTATGTTCACACATCTGTAGATTAACTAACTCTGGATTTATCCCTCTATGATGAGCTAGATGATTCTCACCAGAGAAGACTGACATATGTAAAAGAGGAGCAATAAGGCAAAATGATTTTGAGGTCTAAGAGAACAGAATTATGATAATTTCTACCTAATTTATTTAGTCAAATGTAGTTCAATTGACTTTTTGTCAAGCCTGAAGGCATGTTCAGAACCTTGGACTTTAGCTGTATATTTTATGTAGCAATGTCTGGAATCATACAATTTAAATTATTAAATTAATGATGCAATGGAGATTAATTTCAAAGGTGAGTCCAGTGGCAAAATGAATGCATTACTTGTCTGCCACTGGCCTTTGTCCAAATAAATATTCATAAGGTACTATTTTGCTCTGACTTGCCTCCTTGTTCTATACAATACCTCTATTTACCCTAAGAACAAGGATATCAGCAACTTTATTTTGAATATTTAATTTAATCTCTCTCTCACTTCTAAAAATAAGACAAGGACTTGACTGGCTTAATAAAGATGGATAAAGTAAATAACAGGTAAGATTTCACTATAATAGACACTTAATTCTTATACATAAATGTGAGAAATACAATATAGTTCATTCTATGAAACATATCACATACATGTCCCACTAATATATACAATATATGATGAACAAACACATGTATTTAACATATCAATTACTTCTCTTATTTCCCTGCAGTAAAAGCTTGAAAGTTCCTCTTTTCATCATTGTATCAGAAGCATGTAAGTTCTTCTTTCCATATTTCTATCTTGAAATGTGCAATTCCATATCATTAACCAATTCCACCTAATATGCAATAACCCCAGAGTTTCCTTTCCTCTACCTGGAACTTTGTACTGTTATTCTTTCTCTGGCAGTTGCATTTCTACTTTAAACCTCTGTGAGATCAAACTTATAATTTCTAGGTTCTGCAAATGAGTAACTTCATATACTATCTGTCTTTCCATGCCTGTATTCTATAGTGGATTTACACATGGAAAAGAGTTTGCAACTATATTCCAGTTTTACATTTGGGCACAAATATTTGAAGAGGTAGTATTAGCAGTTCCAGAATATGTGGCAATCTAAATTTGCTCTTGGAATGTGAAGCAAGCCCACATATGAACAGAAATAAAAAGTAAGTTCACAGTCTTATATATCAAATAGATTCATTGAGTTAAATCAAATATAACAATAAAGTTGTGGTAAATAACACTAATGGTTGCAACCTGTTCTCCTGCTTCTACTCCACACTATCCCCAGCTCTCCTGGATCCCTGTGGTCACGCCCACCATTTTCAACAGTTCCATGCTACTCCTAAGTATTCACACACCCCAGCTTCCTTTGACCTAGGCAGTCTTCTCCATGACCATCCCAGAGGTGGCTACCCTCTCACAATTCCCTTGGCATTGAGTCGCCAAGTATAAAGGAAAACATCACATAATAAATTCTGATCTAATTGGTATGCTATAATTTGCCCACTTAGATAAGTCAGATCATCATTTACAATTCCATCCCTCATAAAATATTCATACCAACCTGTATCCATATAGAGGTATATAGAGAGGCACATCTACATCTGCCTCTATGTGTTTCTTTAGCTTCCTCCTCCTCTTTCCTCTCTTGACTTTTCCCTGCCTACCCTTCCTTCACATCCAATGTCCAGCTCCTGGACCCACCTTATTGTATAATGACATTATCCTACACAATAATATAAAAAAAATAAGAATAGAAGATGTGGTTTAGAATAAAACTGTTACGCTAGCACACAGAAGACAGGCAGACTTACTGCCACATGTACAAAGTCAGCCTGTGTCAGGACATTGTTCAGGAATGGAGTTTGTGAGAGATCCTAATGCTTGTGAGAATACCACAAGGAAATAAGACATGAGTCTTTTGGTCTCATATTTGTCAAAACATAAAATTGTTCTTGGAACATGTTTTTGTGATCCTTCCAGATGTAGTGCATGGGAGTTAACTTCAGATTAGTGATTATTGCTTAGAACAGTTATTCAAAATGCCTTGATAAAAAACCGTGTTTCTGCTACACCTATCTTGTTCTTTAGAATCTACCCCTTGAAATTATGAGATTTGTACTTATGTTTCTTTTAACTCTTGAAGCATAAATTGATGTTCTGAATAAAGCTAGCTATTGTGTGAGACTATATCAGGTCTGTTCTCCCAATGTCTGCCCCCTGTAGAGTCATGAGAAACATTTTGCATAGTGATCTGTAGACCAGTCAGGGCAACACAGTAAAGTCTTATAAGAAAAAGACCTAAATAGTGGTAGAAGTAGTAGTAGTAATATGATTACTGATAACAAAACCAAAAATGATTAAATGAACCTAGATGAAGACAAGGATCAGGAAAATTGTGGTAAATATTATTTGTCTAGTCCTATAAAATACTTTTTGAAGAATTTTTACCAGTTTCTCTATAGTTGAAAATTGTATAAAGAAATGCTTCCAAATCCACAGTTTCAGATTATAATTTTTCTTAATCTGAACCCAGAAAACTCTGTCACAAAATATTATAGGTAATGTACCTTATACATTCAGGTCAAAAACTTCAACCAAATACTAGTAAGCTAGATTCATCATTACATTGAAATGATCCTTTCTATCTGAACTTGTGCCTTGAGCAGACCTTGGGATAATAGTTCCACACCCATTCCCAAAAAGCCCAGAGGAAGCTTGACTCACAGGTGCTCTAACATGCCAAAGAACACAGGTGAGGAAGGCACAACATCTGCCAAACATCTAAAGTTACTGGGTCCCTTGGGATCCAGGGATGCAGGAAAACCAGTGGAAAGGGTTTCTTCCCATATGAACATATGCCCTAAGCAGACCTTAGGTGCTGTATTCTTCACTTATTCTCACAACACTCTGAGGAATATCAACTACTAGGTGCTTTAATGTGCCGAGGATTATAGGTGAGGAGGGTATAACACCTGCTCCAACACCCAGAATTAAGAGGTCCCACAGGATCCAAGGATGCAGAAACACCCAGGCAGCCAGTGGCACAGGTTTCTTTCTGTTGATCCTGTTCCCTAAGCAGACATTGGGCACTGGTTACACGCTCATTTCTACAAACCGAGAAGGAGCCCAAATTTCAGGTGCAATAACATCTCCAAGATGGAAGGATCACACAATCACACAATCACAGGATCACACAGAAAGCTCAACTCCCAGGAGATGGGGCACAGCAAGGAGCAGTGGAGCTCTGACACACTCAAGATCACAGCTGAGGCCACAACATCTTCTGACATCCAGCATAACTGGACCCCCCACAAGTTCAAGTGAAACACAAACCCCTGCTCAGCCATAAGCACAGGATCCTTCCAGCTGGTACCTTTGCCCTGACCAAACTCCCCAACCAATCCTGCAACACTCTGAAAAAGCTTGTAATATCACTGCTCTGGATCCCCATCCTCTCCTGCTATACACAGAGAAAACTTGACTCCAAGGAGCTCTGATACAACAGGATCTCAGGGCATTGTTCACATCAGGATTTTAGGATCTCAGAATCAGATTTAGTTCCAGGAGCTCTTAAACTCCAGGATCTCAGGATCACATGGTCACAAAATAACAGGATCACAGAGACAGCTAGATTATGAGGAGTTCTGACATAATGAGGAACACAGGAGAGATAGGCTCTAGTCAGAGATGGCAAAAACAGAAAGCACAAGAGATGAACAAATGGTAAGAGGCAAGGAGAAGAATATAAACAACAGAAATCAAGGCTACTTGGTACCATCAGAATCAGTTCTCCCACTAGAGCAAGTCCTGATACACCATTTCTCTGGAAAAGCAAGATTTGATCTTAAAATTGAATCTCATGATGATGATATAGGAATCTGAGAAGGACATAAATAACTCCCTTAAAGAAATACAGGAGAACATGGGTAAACAGATAGAAGCCCTTAAAATGAAAATGAAAATCTCTTAAAGAATTACAAGAAAACTGAAAGAAAGAGGTGAAGCAATTGAAAAAAAAAATCCATGCTCTAAAATTAGAAAGAGAAACAATAAAGAAATAAAAAAGGGTGACAAATCTGAAGATATAAAACCTAGGAAAGAGATCAGAATTCATTGATGCAAGCATGAACAACAGACTACAGAGATAGAAAAAAGAATCTTGGGTGCAGAAGAAACCATAGAAAACATTAACACAATAGTAAAATAAAATGCAAAATGCTCATAACTTAAAATATCCAAAAAACTCTGGACACAATGAGAAGAACAGACAATAATAAAAGGTATAGAGGAAAGTAAGGTTCCCAACCTAAAGGGCCAGTAAATATCTTCAACAAAATTAGAGAAGAAAACTTCCCAAACCTAAAGAAAGAGATGCCCGTGAACATACAAGAAGCCCACAGAAGTTTGAATAGACTTGACCAGAAGAAAAATCCCTGTCACCTAACAATCAAAGCAACAAATTCATAAAAGAAAAAAAAAGGAACATTAAAAGCATTAAGGGATAAAGGCAGATCTTTCAGGATTACAGAAGATTCTTACCAGACATCCTAAAAGCCAGAAGATCCAGTGCAGATGTTACACTGACCCTGAGAGATTGTAAATGCTACCCTAGGCTACTAAACCCAAGGAAACTATTAATTAACATAGATGGAAAAACTAAGATATTCCATCACAAAATGAAATTTACACAATATATTTCTTCAAATCCAGCCTGACCAAAGATAATAGATGGAAAACTCAAAAACAAGGAGGGACACTATACTGTATAAAAAAGAATATAAATTGTTTCAACTAACCCAAAAGAAGATAGCTATACAAACATAATTCCACCTCTAACAACAAAAATAAGAGGAAGCAACAATCACTTTTCTTTAATATCTCTTAACATCAATGTGCTCAATTCCCCAATAAAAAGACAAAGACTGACTGAATATGTAAACCCTGCATATTGCTGCATACTGAAAACATACCTCAGTGACTCAGTCAGCGTTTCTATTCCTGCACAAAACATCATGAACAAGGGGCAAGTTAGGAAGGAAAGAGTTTATTCAGCTTACACTTCCACATTGCTTTTTATCACCAAAGGAAGTCAGGAATAGTCTGAAAAAACAGTACTGACAAAAATGTATAATTTTAAGCAAAAAATGTTTAAAATCTTTACATTTATCTTTGTTTTGCAAAATAAAGTCGTTTAAAAAAAAAAAAAAGAACTCAAGGAGGTCAGGATGCAGGAGCTGATGCAGAGGCCATGGAGTGATATTACACATCTACTTGCTTCCCCTGGCTTGCTGGGACTGCTTTTTTGTAGAACCCAGGTCTACCAGCCCAGGGATGGTATCAAAAACAATTGACTGGGCCCTCCTCCTTTGATCACCAGTTGAAAAAAAAAATGCCTTATAGCTGGATCTCAGTCAGGCATTTCCTCAACTGAAGCTTTTTTCTCTGTGATAACTCCAGCTTGTGTCAAGTTGACATAAAACAAGCCAACTGGGTGACAAAGACAGATACTACCTCAGAGTATAAGGCTGGGGAAAAGAATTCCAGGCAATTAGTCCCAAGAAAAAAGCTGAAGTAGCCATTTTAATATAGGATAAAATTGAATTTCAACCAAAAGTTATCAAAAAAGATAAAGAAGGACACTTCATACTCCTAAAAAGAAAAAAAAAAACACTACAAATATATGAATGTGACCTCTAAATTCTGAACATCTATGCTCCAAATGCAAGGGTACCCACATTTATAAAAGAAATTCTACTAAAACTCAAAGAACACATTGCACCTCACAAAATAATGCTAGGAGACTTCAACACTCCATTCTAACCAATGGACAGCCATAGAAGCAGAAATTGAAAAAAAGACTCAGGGAAATTAACAGAATTTATGAACCAAATGGATTTAACAGACATCTGTAGAACATTTCTTCAAATATATATATATATATATATATATATCTATCTTCTCAACACCTCATAATACCTTCTTGAAAATTGACCATATACTTGGTCACAAACCAGACTCAACTGATACGTGAAGATTGAAGCAATCTGTGAAATCTTGTCAGATCGACAGTCAAAGGCTTATAATCATCAACAAGCTCAATTATACATTGAAGCTGAAGTGTGCCCTATTAAATGATAACTTGGTCAAAGAAGAAATAAAGAAATTAAAGACTTTTTATAATGTAATGAAAAATGAAGTTGCAACATAGTCAAACTTACAGGACACAATGCAAGCAATGCTAAGAGGAAAACTCATAGCTCTTAATGCTTCCAAAATGGAACTGGAGAAAGAATACATAGCAGCTTGAGAGTATACATGAAAGCTCTAGAACAAAAAGAAGCAAATAATCTCAAGAAGAGTAGATGTGAGCAAATCATCAAACTTAGGGCTGATTTCAACCAAGAAGAAACAAAGCAAACTATACAAAGAATCAACAAAACCACGCGTTGGTTCTTTTAGAAAAAACAGCAAGATACATAAACCCTTAGCTAAATTAACAAGAGGGCACAAAGACAGTATCCAAATTAACAAAATCAGAAATTAACAGGGAGAAATAATAACAGAAACAAAGAATACAAAAATATCATCAGATTCTACTACAAAAGCCTTTATTCAACAAAACTGAAACACCTGGATAAAGTGGACAATTTTCTAGACAGATACCAGACATCAAAGTTACTTCAGGATCAAATAAACCATCTAAACAATCCTATAACCCCTAAAGAAAGAGAAATGGTCATAAAAGTCTTCCAACTAAAAAATGCCCAGGACAAGATGGGTATAGAACTGAATTCTATCAGACCATCTGAGAAGACATAAAACCATTACTCTTCAAACTCTTCCACAAAAGAAACACAAAAGGAACACTATAAAATATATTTTATGAAGCCACAATTATGCTTATACCAAAACCTCACTATGATCGAACAAAGAAAGAGAACTTCAGAACAATCTCTGTACTTCAGTGCAAAAATACTCAACAAAATTCTTTGAAACTGAATCCAAGATCACATCAAAAAGATAATCTATAATGATCAAGCAGGTTTCATCTCAGCGCTACACAGATGGTTTAACATATGAAAATTAATCAACATAATCCAGTATATAAAATAATTCAAGGAAAAAAACACATGATCATCTAATTTGATGCTGAGAAAACATTTTCAAAATTCAATATCCCTTCATGATAAAACTCTTGGAAAGATCAGACATTCAAGGCCCATAACTAAATATAGTAAAAGCAACATACAGCAAACAAGTAGACAATATCAAACTAAGTGAAAAGAAATTTGAAGCAGTGCCACTGAAATCACAGACTAGACATGGCTTCCAACATTCTTCTTATCTATTCAATACCATACTCAATGTACTAGCCAGGGCAATTTGACAACAAAATGAGGTCAAACGGATACAAATTGGAAAGAAAGAAGTCAAATATGACTATTTGTCAATGATATGCTAGTCTACATGAGTGACACAAAAATTCCTCCAGAGAACCCCTAATTCTGATAAAAAATACTTCAGCAAAGTGTCTGGATATAAAATTATATCACATAAATTATTAGCCTTCCTCTACTCAAAGAATAAGCAGGCTGAGAAAAAACATAGGGGATATTTTCATTCACAATAGTCATAAATAATGTAAAAATACCTTGGTGTCACTTTAATCAAGAAAGTGAAAGATTTGTATAATAAGAATTTCAAGTCTTTGATGAAAGAAATAAAAAAAGACCTCATAAGTTGGACAAAAACTCCCAGGCTCATGGATTGGCAGAATTAATATAGTAAAAATGGCCATCTTGCCAAAAACAATTTACAGGTTCAATGTAATCCTCATCAAAATTGCAACTTAATTCTTCATAGATTTGGAAAGAGCAATTTGCAAATTTATTTGGAATAACAAAAACTCAAGATAGTGAAAACTATTCTCTATAATAATAAAACATCGGGGGGAATCAGGATTTCTATCATCAAGCTATATTACCAATCAAAAGTGATAAAAACTCTCTGGTATTGGTACAGCAAAAGGCAGGTAGATCAATGGAAAAGAATTGAAGATCCAGAAATAAACCCAAACACCCATGGTCACTTGATCTTTGAAAAAGGAGTTAAAAACATTCAATGGAAAAAGGACAGACTTTTCCACAAATGCTGTTAGTTCAACTGGCAGGCAGCATGCAGAAGGAGGCAAATTGACCCATTCTTCATCTCCTTGTACAAAGCTTAATCCAAGTGTATCAAAGACCACAACATAAAACCAAATATACTGAAACTAATAGAAGACTGTGACGAATAATAAAGTGGGGAAGACTGTTAAACACATGGGCAAAAGGTAAAAAATTGCTTAACAACACATCAATGTCTAATGCTCTAAGATCTAGCTAGCATTAACAAATTGGATCTCATAAAATTGCAAAGCTTCTATTAGGCAAAAGTCATGGTCAATCAGACAAAATAGCAACCAACAGATTGGGAATAGATTTTTACCAATCATACATTTGCTACAGGGATAATACCTACTATATAGAAAGAACTCAAAAAGTTAAACTCCAGAGAATCAAATAACCCTATTAATAAATTTGGTACAGAAGTAAACAAAAAATTCTCAATTAAGTAATATCAAATGGATACAATATCCTTAGTCATCAAGGACTTGCAAATCATAACAACTCTGAGATTCCACCTCACAACATTCAGAATGGCTTAGATCAAAATCTCAAGTAACAGCAGATGCTGGCAAGGAAGTGGAGAAAGAGAAACACTCCTCCATTTTTGATGAGATTGGAAGCTGGCATAATGATTCTTAAATCACTCTGGTGATTCCTCAAAAATTAGAAATAGCACTACTTGCAGTCTCAGCTATACATCTCCTGGGACTACCCCAAAGATGCTCCAACATATAACAAGAACACATGCTCTACCATGTTCATATCATCCTTATTTATAATAGCTTGAAGCTTGAAAGAACCCAGATGTCCTTCAACAGAAGAATGGATATACAAAATGTGGTACATTTACACAATGGAGTAATACTCAGCTATTAAAAACAATAACCTTATGAAGCAAATAGCTTTATGAAAGGATAAAACTAGAAAATTATCATCCTGAGTGAGGTAACACAGTCACAAAAAGACACATATTGTATGCATTCACTGATATATGGATATTAGCCCAAAACCTCAAAATACTGAAAATACAATTCAGAGACTACATGAGTCTCAAGAAGAAGGAAGGCCAAAGTTTGGATTCTTCAGTCCTTTTTAGAATTAGGAACAAAATACTTATAGGACAAAATATAGAGACAAAGTCTGGAGCAGGTACTTAAGGAAAGGCTATCAAGAGACTTCTTTAGTGAGCAATCCATCACATATACTGACCCCAAACCCACACTATATTGAGGATGCCAAGAAGTTCATTCTGACAGGAACCAGATATAGCTGTCTCCTGAGACACTCTGCCAGAGCCTGAAAAATAAAGAGGGGGATGCTCAGAGCCAACCATTGGAATGAGAACATGATCACCAATGGAGGATCTAGACAAAGGACTGAAGGAGTTGAAGGGGTGTACAACCCCATAGGAAGAAAAGAATTATCAACCAACCATAGCAGCCCCAAGAGCTCACAATGACTCTACCACCAACCAAAGTGTACACATGAAGGGACCCACATCCAGCCCCATATTTAGTTAAGGATGACCTTATAGGGCATCAATATAAGGAGAGAAGCCTTTGGTCTTCTGAAACATCTGGGCAGGAAGGTGGAAAGGAGTGCGCGGTTTGGTGGGGGAGCAAATTTAAGGTCATCATGAACTACATAGAAAGATTCAGAACAGCTCAACCTACATTGAGAATTTGTGTTTTCAAAAACAAATACTATATAAAAAATTTAATGGCATATAATAATATTTGACAAATTCATTTTTTAGATAAACAGATTATCATACAATATTTTTATTTTATTTTTATTTTTATTTTATTTTGTTAATTTCACATCATGTAACCCCATTATACTGATTTCCCCCCTGCCTTTTAACCTGCCTTCCACCCTTGCAAACTCTGTCCCCAGCAGAGAAAATCTCTTTGTGGAAGCTGCTGTGTGCCACAGTGTGTCTTACACAGTGTATTCTTTTTTTTTCCATATTATTATTTTTGCTAGCAAATATTTATTGCAATGTCTAGTTAATCTGATACAGGGCCTATGTCTTCTGTACCTTATCAATATGGAATGTCACTGGGACTCATTTCAAATATCCTTTTGTTGGTCAATGTCATGGAGATCCTGGAGTTTTGGATATGAATAATTGGTCCTTTCATGCACTTCAAGAATTCATATATTAGTTAGATGTTAGAGTGGGCCAAATCAAAGTCCTGAATCTTGGCACAAGAGTTGTGAGATGGTTATCCCATCAGTTTTCATGCCATAGTGGTGGCTCAACTGTAACACCTATGTCAGGGCTAGATTTACTATGCTGCTCAGACAAGGTACAGGGCTTGTAGTCCTGTTCTCATGACTCTAGATCTAGCTCTCTTGTCTGCCACAGACTAAAAGGAGCAAGGATGGAAGAGGACATCTCTTTCTAGCATGTGCTATCAGAGGACAGACAAGTCATGGACCTAGCTATCCCATGCTCATTGCCTCATGTTCCAATCATCCATGTCCCACCATCAATGTCACCTCTTCAGTCCTGCCATAGTAAGGTGAAGAGTATGCTTTCTTTCACACATGCTGTATTTGGTGATGGTTAGGACTACTTTTCCTGCTTTTATTACCCAAGGACCAACTGTCTGTTGTAAGCAGCAAGGTTCATCATAGGAGCAAGACATGAATACAGTCAGGCATGTGCCTGAGGCAGATGAAAGCTACATCTTAATCTACAAAACATGGTTAAAGAGAGATAACTGGAAATGTTATGAACCTTTTGAAACTTCATGTCACAGGTAAAACAACTCAAAATCTAGCAATATTTACATTTATAAAACTTATTCAAGAAATGCTTTATAACTTTAGCTTAAGGAATTGAATTTTAAACAAAACAAAACAAAACAACAACAACAAAAATCCACTAAGTACCCAAAATACAGGAGAAAAATGGGTAAGTTGAACTTCATTAAAATTAAAGAACATTGATCATCAGTGGAAAATACTGATCAAGTGAAAACATATCCATAAAAAATTGATTATCCAGAATATATTGAAAATTCTTTCAATTCAACAGGAAAATCCAATTTTCTAAATATAAAAATAAGTCAAACAATAAAGTAAAATTTCAAGGAAGATAAACAATTAGTTAATAGTCTCATGAAAAATGTTTAACATCATTAGCTATTAAGCAAATACAAAAAACCCTTAAATCTTACTAAACTATCTATAAATAAAAATAGCATATTACAGCAATCTTGGGAATTTAGATGTCTTATGATATATTAAGAGAATTGAGAAACTGCAACCAGTCTGGAAAATTGTAAAGAAAATGTTTAGTAACAATGTTAGTCTGAATTACTTTATGTAACACGATGCTCAACTGTTTAATCAAGAGCATTGAACACAATTATTCAAGCAAACACCATGCTTGGGAGTTGAGGAGAACACTACCTACAATATACTAAAGTGTAAATTGGCCAATTGTCCATGTGTTAATAAACATATGATGAAAAATTGTTCATTAACATAATATTGCTGTCAGTTATTAAAACATTCGATAAAATTTATTTTTACCATTTATATAAGTAACATTTTTATGAAACTTTCTGTAAGATTGTGTTTCATAGCAACATCAGAAGGTTCTACCCAATCAGAGTGTGATTTAATGAGCTAAACAAAAAAGATACCCGACAAACATGCCAAAGTGGATGGGGAAAAGCCCACCACGCCTCAGCCCTACTCAAAGAAACCCAGGAAACTGAGTAAACTTAAGACTAGAAAAAGTGATCCATCAGTCATGAAGAGTATACAATGAATTGTCCAGTGTCACATGTTTATCTTGGAAAACGTGCACACAAGGAAAATTATATTGATTTATCAGGCCATATTGAGAAATGCATATACATATAAAAATGCATGCAATAATAATTGATGAGAAATATGCCAAAATTGTAAGGAGATCAGGAAAGGCTATACAGGAGGTTTTGGAGAAGGAAAAGGAAGAGATAAATGTAATTATATTATCACTCTTTGTTCCCTTTCCATATTAAATTTTTCTGATGCTTTCATCCCCTTTCAAACTTAGGCCCTTCTCTGTTTTATATATGTATATGTACAAGTACATGCTCATGTACATGCAGATGTAGAAGTATATGCATACACATATGTTTATGATATATATGTATGTGTATATGTATATGTATATATGTAGATGTAGATGTGTGTATGTAGATGTGTATATGGATATGTGTGTATGTATATGTATATGTTTGTACACATGTATATGTAATATACATGTATATAATATGTGTATGCATACATATTCATATTCATAAATGTGTGGGTAAAAACTGCTAGGTCTATTTAATGTTGAATGTTCATTTCAGGGCTGACTGGTATTAGACAACCAATATGACTCCATCTTAATGTGGGACATCTACTTCTATTTCTATCATTTTTCAGTTACCCATAGTTCATGGGTTGGAATTCCATGAGCTTTTCCCCATCCATGTTGGATTTTTCCAATGGTACTGTCTTTATCCAGTTATTGTTTAGGAAGCCATACCATTGAGGTATTTTTTATATAGCTTCTCTGTCATTTCTAGAAGATATCCTATTAAAGCTTTTCTGGTTTTTTGGCTCTTAAGATTAAGCATTCATTCCTTTCCATAGTTGTTCTTGAGTCTTAGTTACAGGGTTTGTTTTATAGTTGTATACATTGATACTGTGTACCCCATGAATCTTTGTTCTCCATATTTTGTCTAGTTGTAGTCAATTTTGTTGCTGCATTTGTTTTGTAATAGTCTCTATTGTAAAGAGCACACTTTTGCGTGAAAATTGAGGATATGTTCATTTATAAATATAAGGATAGGAACTAAGTATGCTGTTAGAAATCATAATGGTTTAGAAAATTGACAACAATAGATTTTCCTCTAAGATCAGTAAAATCACTAGCTTCAAATGTGTGCGTTTCTAACCGTGGTCATGATATTGGAATTGTTGAAGGTATGATAAGTGCAGTATAGAAGCTGTTGGTTATGGTCAAGCTATCAATGATATTGTTGCACATTTAGGCATTTCTGGCCATGATGATCGTTATGGTTGTTCATGTACTTCACTTTTCAATAATACTTTTCTCCCCTGGAAGCCTATATAGCATCTTTGAATTTGCTTGTAGAGGACATTTTCCTGTACGATTTAGCTTAGTTCCCTGAGTTATTATCTGAAATGCATGGTCTTTCTACAAATAAATGGATAATAATAATATTGTACATATAAACTATGGAGTACTTTTCAGCTGAAAAGAAAATTACATTGTAGATAAATGGGCAGAACAAAAAATATTACCTTTAGTGGGGTCATCTAGACTATAAGGACAAGCATCTTATACGTAATCTCTCTTAATTACGGTTCCTAACTAGAAATCTTCAGATATCAAAATAGAACCTGAAGTAAACACAGAAGCTAAGAAAGAAGCAAAAATCTGTCTGATGGGCAGTGGTAGAGAAGAGAATATCCAGAATCAAGTGACATAAAAGAAAATAAGTGGAAAACAGGGGATGGTTCTAATTGAGGGTGGAAATGGGAAGTCAATGTATAAGGAAAAGAGGTCTGAACTAAAAAAAATTAATGCTAAGTGTGTTTAAAGAGCGATAAGGAATATGCTATTTTTTATTTACCCCAAAGTAAATATGAAAACATAATTGTATGCATATACATATACATTAATGTATATATTATACATTATATAACATTATACACTACAGTAATTTAAATGAAGTTTATCCAGTTGGGCTAGCAATATTATTTCCAAGTACTATAGACTATCTAATACAAAATCCAGTACCAGGCTTGAAGAAATTCTGTTTTGAGTTCCTGGTTTAGACTGCCAAAGAGACTCCAAAAACAGTATAGGCTCTTGGCTTTGCATTTAGTTACCTCTCTGAGGTGAAAGGTAAAAGTGTGTTACTGAGGACAAAAATATGTGCTACACCAAGAATGACTCTTACATCCTATATACAGAGTAAAACAAACTATATGTGTTCCTCATTTTGTTTGGTTCTATTTACATAAAATATCCAACTAGTGACCAGTATGAATGGTTCTCTTGCATGTTTGACTTTAGCTGAATATAATGAGATATACTTCATTATATCATTAAACACAAATACAGACATTTCCATTGGAGTAAAATTCTAATTTCATTTAAATTTATAGCTGAATACTATATTAACATATAATACTAGTGCTAGGTAGATGGCTCACTTATTTTGAAAATGTCATTAGAATCTAACTTCAAATTCCCAGGATCCACATTTGCATTCAACCACTGGGTAACAGAAACAAGTGGACCCCTAGAACTTTTTGCCCCTATAGTCAAGACAAAATGATGAGTCTCTGGTTAAGCGAGATACTATGGCTTAAGGCAATAAGCTGAGGGTAATAGATGAGAACACAATTTTCTGCACTGGCCAAGATTCACACAGCTATATGCACCTGCATGCTTCCATATTTCCAGCACACATACAAATACCACAAAAGCGCACATGTACATAAATAATGTGAGGTCTATTATCTATCTATATATCTACATATCATTTATCAATCTATTCTATTTTATATTTACCTTACATAATTATTATCTATAATATATATAATATCGCTCATGTATCAATATATTCTATATCTATCATCTATCTGTATAATCTATCAATGTTTCATATATATCAATAACAATAAAATGCAATAAACTGAAGGGAATTTCTTAGGTAAACTGGAAATTAGGTGTCTGAGAAGCCTGAGCAACCTACCAATTTAGATTGAGCCAATGGACTAGAAGGATATTAATGTGATCATGTCTGACTGAGAACTGCAATCTTTAGTGAAGGCAATGGTGCTACTAGAGCTCACATTTGCTTAATCAAATATATCTTGTAAAATATTTAAATAAGAGCTGGAGAGATGGATCAGTAGTTAAGAGCACTGAATGTTCTTCAAGAGGTCCTGAGTTCAACTTACAGCAACCACATGGTGGCTGACAACCATCTGCAGTGTCATCTGATTCCCTCTTCTGGTGTGTTTCAAAACAGCTACAATACACTCATAAAAAATAAAATAAATAAATCATTACAAAATAAAAAATAAATAATATTTATAGAACATATATCATAGTACCAATGAAATAAAGAGTTAAGGGTAGCTTAGCATAGACAAAATTAATTTCAAGTGCAATGCATAATTTATTAACTACCAAATGCAAACCATTTTGCACACCCTCGCCACACACTTTAATTTGGTATGATTCCAATTGCGTACCATGCACTATGTAAGAAGAAATATCTGCAAACATATGTATTATTTTAACCACTTTATATTAAGAAACAAAGATAAATGTACAAATGTTAAGCATTTTTGCATAAAAGTATATGAATACACATTTGTTCATGAATCTTTTTATATGTTTGAGAGTGTGCATTAAGATCTTACTTGTTAAAAGGCATAAAGTACATATAAAACAGGATAAAACCTGGAATTAGTCAAAGTTTTCTTGGTGTGTAATGATTAAGCATAATGATTTTTTCTTTTCTTTTTTTTTCTTTTCTTAAACTTCATATAGTCTATGAGTTGTCTCTGGGGTGTTCAGAGCTTTCTTGGGTTAGTATCCAATTATTAGTGACTGCATATTATGTCTGTTCTTTTGTGACTGGGTTATCTTACTCAGAATGATATTCTCCAGATGCATCCATTTTCTTAAGAATTTCATAAAGTCATTATTTCTGATTGCTGAGTAGTACTCCATAGTGTAAATGTATCACAGTTTTTGTATCCATTCATCTACTGAAGGACATCTGGGTTCTTTCCAGCCTTTGGCTGTAATAAATAGAGCTGCTATGAACATTGTGGTGCATGTGTCTTTGTTGTATGTTGGAGCTTTGCTGGGGTATATACCGAAAAGTGGAATAACTGGCTCTTTATGTAGTACTATGTCCAATTTTCGGAGGAATCACCAGAATGATTTCCAGAGTGATTGTACCAGGTTACAGCCCCACCAACAGTGGAGAAGTGTTTCTTTCTCCACATCCTTGCCAGCATCTGCTGTCATCTGAATTTTTGTTCTTGGCTAATCAGAATGGTGTGAGGTGGAATCTCAGGTTTGTTTTGATTTACATTTTATTGATGTCTAATGATGTTAAGCACTTCATTAGATGCTTCCCAGGCATTCGACGGTATTCCTCAATTGAGAACATTTTGCTTAGCTGTGTACCCCATTTTTAATAGGGTTGTTTACTTCTCTGGTGTCTAGCTTCTTGAGTTCTTTGTATACCTTGGATATTAGGCTTCTATCTGATGTGGGGTTGATAAAGATCTTGTCCCACTCTTTTGGCTGCCATTTAGTTTTCTTAACAGTGTCCTTAGCCTTACAGAAACTTTGCAATCACATTAAGTCCCATTTGTCAATATTTGACATTAGAGCATGAGCCATTGGTGTTCTGTTCAGGAAATTTTCTCCTGTGCCTAAGTGTTCTAAGATTTTTTCTACTTTCTCATCTACAAGTTTCAGTGTACCTGATTTAATGTGGAGATCTTTGATCCTCTTGCACTTGAGCTTTGTACAAGGAGATAAGAAAGGGTCTATTTTCATTCTTCTGCATGCTGAGTGCCAGTTGGACCAACACCATTTGTTGAATAGGCTGTGCATTCTCCATTGAATGTTTACAGCTCTTTTGTAAAAAGTCAGGTGACCATATATGTGAAGGCTCATTTCTGGAACTTCTATTCTATTCCATTGATCAACATGCCTATCTCTGTACCAGTACCATGCAGTTTTTATTACAATTGCCTTGTAATACAGATTTAGGTCAAGGATAGTGATTCCTTCAAATGTTTTCTTGTTGTTGAGAATGGACATTTTTTTATTCTAAGGTCTTATGTTATTCTAGATGAAATTCCGCATTACTCTTTCCAAATCTATGTAGAACTGGGTTGGTATTTTGATTCGGATTGCATTGAATCTGTAGATTACTTTTAGTAGGATGGCCATTTTTACAATGTTGATCCTTCCAATCCATGAGCGTGGGAGATCTTTCAATTTTCTGAGATATTTCTCGATTTTCTTCTTTAGAAGTTTGAAATTCTTGTCATACAGGTGCTTCACTTGTTTAGTTAGAGTCACACCAAGATATTTCATATATTTTTGTGACTATTGTGAAGGGTATCTTTTCCCTAATTTCTTTTTCCACATGTTTTTCCTTTGAGTAGAAGAAGGCTACTGATTTGTTTGAGTTAATTTTATATCCAGCCACTTTGCTGATCTTGTTTATCAGCTGTAGGAGTTCTCTGGTGGAGATTTTGGGGTCACTTAAGTACAATATCATGTCATCTGCAAATAGTGATGTTTTTACTTCTTGCTTTCCAATTTGTATCCGCTGGATTTTCTTTTGCTGTCTAATTGCTCCAGCCAGGACTTCCAGTACTATGTTGAATAGTTAGGGGGAGAGTGGGTAGCCTTGTCGAGTCCCTGATTTAGTGGGATTGCTTCAAGTTTCTCACTATTAAGTTTGATGTTGGCTGTTGGTTTGCAGTATATTGCTTTTATTATGTTTATGTATGGGCCTTAGATTCCTATTCTTTCCAAGACTTTTAACATAAAGTGGTATTGAATTTTGTCAAATGTTTTCTCAACATCTAGTGAGATTATCATTTGGTTTTTTCTTTAAGTGTGTTTATATGGTGGATTACATTGATGAATTTCCTTATATTAAACCATCCCTGCATCCCAGGGATGAAGCGTACTTGATCATGGTGAATGATCGTTTTGATGTGTTTTTGGATTCGGTTTGCAAGGAATTTGTTGAGTATTTTTGCATCAGTGTTCATAAGTGATATTGGTATGAAGTTCTCTTTCATTGTAGGGTTTTTAAGTGCTTTAGGAACTATGGTAATTGTAGCCTCAAAAAATGAGTTAAGTAGTGTTTCATCTAATTCTATTCTGTGGAATAGTTTGGACAGTATTGGTAATATGTCCTCAATAACTGTCTGATAAAATTCTTCACTGAACCCATTTGAGCATGGGCTTTTTTTGTTTGGGAGGCTTTTGATGACTCTTTCTAAATCTTTAGGTGTTATGGGCTTATATTGATGGTTTACCTGGTCCTGGTTTAACATTAGTATCTTTTATCTGTCTAGAAATTCTCCATTTCTTTGAGCTATTCCAGCTTTGTTGAGTATAGGCTTTTATAGTAGTATCTGATGATTTCCTGAATTTTCTCAGTTTCAGTTATTATGTCTCCACTTACATTTCTGATTTTGTTAATTTGGATTCTCTCTCTTTGCCCCCTAGTTAGTCTGGTTAAGGCTTTATCACTCTTGTTAATTTTCTCCAAGAACCAGATCTTGGTTTTGTTGATTCTTTGAATGGTTCTTTTTGTTTCTATTTTTCTATTTCTGCTCTAAGTTTGATTATTTCTTGCCACCTATTCCCTTTGTCTGTATCTGCTTCCTTTTGTTCTAGAGCTTTCAACTATCCTGTCAAGTGGCTAGTGCATGCTCTTTCCAGTTTCTTTTTCTAAGCACTCAGCTCTTTGAGTTTTTCTCTTAGTACTGCTTTCATTGCATCCTATAGATTTGGGTATGTTGTGTTTTCGTTTTCATAGAATTCTAGAAAAATTCTTAATTTCTTTATTTTTTCTTTGACCATCCTATTCTTCAATAGAGCAATGTTTAGTTTCCATATGCATATTGGCTTTTTGTTGTCTTTGTTGTTATTGAAGACCAGTTTTTGACCATGGGGATCTGAAAGGACGCATGGGAGTATTTCAATCTTCTTATATCTATTGATGCTTGTTTTGTGACCAATTTTCAAGAAGGTGCCATGAGGTGCTGAGAAGGAGATATTTTAATTTAGGATGGTATGTTCTATAGATATCTATTAATTCCAGTTGGTTCAAAACCTCTGTTAGTTTTGCTGTGTCCTTGTTTAGTTTCTGTTTCCATGATATTTCCATAGGTGAGAATGGGATATTGAGGTCTCCCAATATTATTGTGTGGGGTTGAATGTATTTTTTGAGAGCTTTAGTAGGGTTTCTATTATAAATATGGGTGCTTTTGCAATTGGAGTCTGTATGTTAAGGATTGAGAGTTCCTTCTGACAAATTTTCCCTGTAATGAGTAAAAAGTGTCCTTTCTTATCTATTTTGATAACTTTTGTTTGAAAATCTACTTTATTAGATATTACAATGATCACTCTAGCTTGCTTCTTGAGGCCATTTGCTTGTAAGTTTTTTTCTCCCAACCTTTTGCTCTGAAATAGTATCAGTCTTTGTATCTGAGATGAGTTTCTTGTATACAGTAAAATGCTGGGTTTTGTTTATGTATCCAGTCTGATAGACTATATCTTTTTATTGGGTAGTTGAGTCCATTTATGTTAACAGGTTTTAATGAATAGTGGTTGCGGTTTCCTGATATTTTTGCTTTTGGAGGTAGAATTGTGTCTCTGTGTCTTTCTTCTTTTGGTTTTCTTGCTTAGGAGTTTTCTTGTTTTTACTAGGATGCAGGATACCTTGCTGTATTGGGTTTTCATCCTATAATTCATTATAGTTCTGGGTTTTTGGTCAGATATTGTGTAAATATAGTTTTGTCTTGGAATATCTTAGTCTCTTCATCTATGGTGACTGAGAGTTTTGCTGGGTATAGAAGCTTATGCTGATACTTGTGCTCTCTAGGGTCTGCATGATTTCTGTCCAGGTTTTTCTAGCTTTCATAGTCTCTGCTGAGAAATTGGGTGTCATTCTGAGTCGTCTGCCTTTATATGTTACATGACCTTTTTCCCTTATTGCTTCTAGTATTCTTTCTTTGCTTTGGGTACTTGGCTTTTTGACTATTATGTGTCGGGAGGAATTTCTTTTTGGTCCAACCTATTTGGAGTTCTCTAGGCTTGTTTTATGCTCATGGTCATCTCATTCTTAAGGGTAGGGAAGTTTTCTTCTGCAGTTTGGTTTAAGATAATTACTATGCCCCTTAATTGATATTTTTTGCCCTCTTATATTCCTATTATCCTTAGGTTTGGTCTTCTCATTGTGTCCTGGATCTCCTGTACATTTAGGGTTATGAGCTATTTGGTTTTTGCATCTTCTCTGACTGTTTTGTCTATGTTTTCAGTGTTGTCTTCGGCCCCCGAAATTTCTCTCTTCCATCTCTTGTAGTCTGTTGTAGATGCTGTCATCAGTGACTCCTGATTTCTTTCTTGGGATTTCTACCTCTAGGACTGTCTCTTTTAGTGTTTTCTTTATTGTGTCTATTTCCATTTTAAATTCTTTCTTCCATTCTTTCATCTCTTTGGTTCTGTTTTCCTCTAGTTCTTTGAGTGTTTTTCTTGTTTCCTCTTTAAAAACTTCCAAGTCTTTATGCTTTTCTCCCTGTTCTTGTTTAAGGATCTCTATCATCATCTTGAGGTATGATTTTGTGTTTGAGTCTTCTTTGTCTGGAGTGTTTGGCATTCTCCTGTTTGCTGTGATGGGGGAGCTAGGTACTGATGCTTCCAGGTTGTCTTGGTTTCCTGGGGTATGTTCTTTTGCTTTCTTCTTGCCATCTTTTTGGCTGTTTTTTTTTTTTTTTTGTGGTCTTGTTGTCAGTGATTGGTTCTTGCCTCTCTCTTGTACCTCGCCTGTGTCCCTGGATCTCTTCATGTTCCTGGTGGCAGATGGCCTGAGCCTCTATTTTGTATGCAGGCCAAAGCAGGGTTGCTGCTTCCTTGAACCCAGCTGGGAAGGAAAGAGGGCACACTTTCTGCATGCTCAGCAGAGATCTCTTTGCTCCCTGGCTACTCGGAATGCCTTCTTACCAGGCCTGTGTACCTTGATCTCCCAGAATAGGTAATTTTTAATTATATTAAGTTTACATGATTACATAAAAATTTTTAAATAAATTTTTATTTTTAATTATATGTATATACTTATGTTTTTATAGAAATATGTACATGAGTGAAGATACCAATTCTGGCCAGAATATGCAAATTGACTGAAGCTGGAGGTCCAGCTCATGGTGAACAACCTGACATAGGTAGTGTGAATTGAACTTGTGCCCACTACAAAAGCAGTACATGAACTTAAATGCTTTGCAATTTGTGCATGTTTATAATTATCTTAATTAGGAGGACATTAACCAGGACCATAACCTAAGAAGAGATGGTAAATACCAAATTGAATCAGTACACACACACACACACACACACACACGAACAGTTAAAATAATCCATTGTGTTTGACTTCATATATCTTATCAATGGAGGCAAGTGGTACATTTATTCATCTTTCAATCCCAGTTACAAAGCAGTAAACTCCTAGGTAGAAGATCATTCGATTTGTGTGAGCAACTGGCAGCTTGCCATTTCTAGAGCTAATTGTAAAGATGCAGGGGCCAGGAGTAGAATGGGTACCCTAATAGCTGCTGTAGCCCTCCTTCGTAGGATTACTCATTTCCTTCTCCCTGGTTAAGGCCAAAAAGCAATGGCAGTGCTACATGCAAGCACAATGCTTCACTTCTGTGCTGCAGCTTCAGTATCAGGGTGACCCATAGTATAAAATCTCCTCAGGAGGCTTTTGTGAGAGAGAGAAAAAAAACCTGTGTGGAATTAAAGTGACCTTATTTATTACCTCATTTGGACCTGATGCACTTCTACTTGAGGATGAGCAAAATTGCCATGGATCTGCAACAGTGTGCTGAAACCGCCTATGACAATTGTGTTCTCATCAATTTCTCTTGGCAATTCTAATGAATTTTATTTATAAATTTTTCAAGAAATGTAATTTGTCAGCTAAACGTTCATGATCATTGCAGGCTTTTTATGTGCTTGTATCTTTTCATCAGTAATAAACTATTCTGCATCCCAGGAAATTTACTGGCTTTCTCCTTTATTCTTCCTGATAGTAAAGCTACCCTATCCATTTTCAGTTTAACTTTAGTTTGATAAATCTGTTCTTTTCATTGAACTTTTAGTCTTTGTTTTTTATTTTATTTGTGTTTGGATCCACTTCAATATTGCATTACTAAGAGGTTTTATGACACAGAGCAATAAGACAACAAAAAGAGATCAAATTGGACCAAAATTTGACAGGAAGAAGTCAAAATATCACTATTTGCAGATGAGATGATTGTATATTTAAGTGAACTCAAAAATATCACTAGAGGACTTTTACAGCTGATAATCACCTACAGCAAAGTGGCTGGATATAAAATTAACTCTAACAAATCAGTAGCCTTTCTCTACTCAAAGGAAAAAAACAGACTGAAAAAGAAATTAGAGAATCAACACCCTTCACAATAGTCACAAAGAATGTAAAATACCTTGGAGTGACCCTAGCCAAGCAAGTGAAGGATCTGTATGATAAGAACTTCAAGTCTCTGAAGAAAAAATTTGAAGAAGACCTCAGAAAGAGGAAACATCTCTCATACTCATGGATCAGAAGGATCAACATAGTGAAAATGGCCATCTTGCCTAAGGCAATTTACAAATTCAATGCAATACCCCTCAAAATTCCAACTCAATTCTTTTTAGAGTTAGAAAGAACAATTTTCAAATTCATTTGAATTAATAAAAAAACAAGGATAGCATAAACTATTTTCAACAATAAAGCAAACTTCTGGGGAATCATTATTCCTGATCTCAAGCTGTATTACAGATCAATCCTGATTTAAAAAAAAAAAAAAAAAAAAAAAAAAACAAAACTGCATAGTATTAGTACAGAGACAGGCAGGTAGATCAATGGAATAGAATTGAAGATCCAAAAATGAACCCACACACCGATGGTCCAGTTAAGGCTTGTTTTCCCAGTGTAAGGGAATGCCAAGGCGCTGAGGTGGGAGAGGATGTTTGGGAGAGGGAGCACCTTCATGGAGGCAATGGGATTTGGATTAGGGGATAATATCTGAAATGTAAATACAGAGAATATCCAACAAAGGAAAAAAATGGTTACTCATGGGAAACATTCTACCAGCAGAAGCAGAATGCCCTCAGAATTCTGGTCATTCAGCATTATGTAGTTAGATTCTATCACAAAATGAAATAATATATGAATAAAACAATTTGTGTTTAGAGATGAGCACAGCTATCTTAACTAGATCTTTATTGTAATGGTTTGGGCTGGTCTAATTAAGGGTTTATTTTACTTTGCAGTGCACCAACCTCCAAATCCTTTCTTGTCCCATGTCTGTATTAAGAGTGAATAAATTTCAGAAGGATGTTAAAATTTTCCCTTACTTTCTGTGCCCTTTTTTTTACACTACTTCCAAGAACCTGGCCCACCATTGCATTTTACCATTAATTTTTACTTGATCACTAGCCCCAGAAAGGCTTAGATCATTTTTAAACTCTGATAAAGTCTTTCACTCTTAAAGAAGTATCATGTGTGTTATAGGACTTTTAGGTCCTCACAAGTTTTTATAATTAATAATAATAAAAATAATATTAATAATAGCTATTATTATTATTATTATTATTATTATTATTATTATTATTTTATGTGTATGTATGCCAGCACCAGTTATGTGCATCTGGCTTGTGCAGGTGATTGTATACACCAGTGGGTGTCAAATTCTGTACAAATTGGACTTCCAGGTAATTGTGAGCTCCCTGATGTATGTGTTGGAAACCAATAGTAGAATCTTTATATAAAGAGTAAGAGTTCTTACTTGTTTATTGGTTATTTTATTTATTCCAATTTCAAACATTGTTCCTTCCCAGTTTCCCCTCCAGGAACCCTCTATCTGCTTCCCTAGCTATAGAGGGTGCTCACCTACCTACCTTTGGTTTTAGCTCCTTAGCATTCCCCTAGGCTAGATTATGGAGCCTCCACAGGACCAAGGGATTTCCCTTCCAGTGCTACCAGATAAAGAAATCTTCTGCTATATATGCAGCTAGAGCTATGGCTTTCTCCATGTGTACTCTTTGATTGATGGTTTAGTCCCTGAGAGGTTTTTTTTTTTTTTTTTTTTTTGTTTTTTTTTTTTTGTTTTTTTGTTTGTTTTGTTTTGTTTTTCTGTTTTTTTTTTTTAAATTTTATTTTGGAGGCGGTATCTGTTTGGTTGGTATTGTTGTTCTTTCTATGGGTTTGCAAACCCCTTCAGCTTCTTTAGTCCTTCCCCTAATCCTTCCATTTGGGGTCCCTGTGCTCAGCCCAATAACTGGCTGCATGCATCTGCATCAGTATTTATCAAACTCTAGAAAAGCCTTTCAGGGACAGCTCTACCAGGCTCCTGTCAGCAAGTGCTTCCTGACATTAACAATAGTGTCTGGATGTAATGACTGCAAATAGAATGGATCCCTAGGTGGAGTAGAAACCCCTGCCTAAACAGAGGCACACATTCATTCTGGTTTGCACTTTTGCCCAGCATGAACCCAAGTCTCTATCTCCCCACCCACTCTGATAATACCCAGAGGTAGCTTGACTCCCAGGAGTTCAGACACACAAGGTCTCCATATTACTGAAGGAGCTTGACTCCCAGGCTCTCTACCACAATCCGGAACTCAGGAGGGACAGGCTCCAGTCAGAGATAGCAAGGCCCTTAACACTAGAGATAACCAGATGGTGAGAATAAAGCACAAGAACATAGGACATAAAAGAAAGAATATTGAAAGGTATAAGGAAATGATGTCAAGTAACGTATAATGACAGTCCTATCAGAATTATACCAGACTTCTCACTAAAGACTCTAAAAGCCAGAAGATCTTGGGCAGATGTCATACAGACCCCAAGAAAACAAAAATTCCAGCCCAGGTTATTATACCCATCAAAACTCTCAATTACTATGGATGGAGAATCCTAGATATTCGATTACATAACAAAATTTAAACAATATCTTTTCACTAATATAGCCTTACAGAGGATAATAGACGGGAAACTCCAATACAAGGATAGAAACTACACCCAGGAAAAAGCTTTACGTGCTCTTAAATGCTAATTCATCTGTTTAGCCTTAGGTGTCTTTCTACTTTTTTTATATAATGTTAGTCTTTCAACTCTTTTATCTGCTTCATCTTTTAGAAATTTCATACCTGTTCCCTTCTTCAGTTTTCATTGACTTGTATCACTTATTTCCCTCTCGGTGCAAACATGTTCATTTTTGTTAGCAGACATGGGGAAGATATGTGTCTTGCAGCGGGATCCTATGGAAGCATTTTCTTTTATTCTTCCATTAAGTTATTTATTAGCTTTGCATCATGTTCACATACATCCCTCACATAGCTCCTCTCCCTCCTTTTTTTTTTTTTCTCTGAGATATGGGAGCACCACATGTGTACCAAGCCACCTTAGCACACTTAGCAGAACTCAGGACATCATCACTGACAGAATCCAGAAAAGGCTGACAGCCCAGTTGAGGTCAGAACCCATAGGCAGAGAGTATAGTCAAGGAGAGTCCCTCTTCTAGTTGTTGGAAGACCTGCATGAAGACAAAATTGCACGTCTGCTTCATATGTATAGAATGAGTGGCAACACATAAACAGGTGGGTCCTTCCTGCCTGTAGTTGCTCTTTGGTTGGTGGTTCAGTCTCTGGAAACCTGTAAGTACCCAGATTATTAGACTCTGTTGGTCTTTCTGTGGAGTTCCTATTCCCGGAGACAATTTTTAAAATTGAAGTTCTCTTGTTTCCAACAACTTTCAATTTTTGTCAAGTTGACATAGAACTAGGGACATGCATCTCTCAGGGCCACTACTGGACAAAGCTCCACAGGAGGTTAGAGTGCTGCAGTGTTTCTTATCATAGGGTAATTGACACACCATGCATTGCATGGAAGAAACTGAAAAAGACTTGTTTCTAATCTTTGTTAGGCAAATTTGCCACACTAGCTTTTGTAGGCTTAGGTTTTTCAAAACCTACTTTAATAGCAGTTCTTAAATGCTTCAACTCCCTTCTTGCCCAGAGACCAAATTTAGGCCACAAGTATGGTTAATAGGACAAGGGGAATGTAGACATCTTTAGAAGTAGTTCTTTGAAACAATTTCAATCTTCATTGCCAGAATATCAGAAGACCAGTCAAAACATTAATCATTAAATATGAATCATAGTGGCAGTTCATTTCAATTTGCAAACTCCAAACACAAATCAGAAACAGCTCCTTGATCCATAAGAGACTGTGAGGCTCTGAATAATTGAAAAGAGTGTATGAAAGCAACAAGAAGCAGCCATAATACCATAAGAAGTTCTCTGGCACATTTTTTTTTTTTTTCTGCAGGAAGTCATTACAAGCAAAGAGCAGCAAAGGCCAGCAAAGCATTGCAAGGTGAACTAATTCAAGCATGCTGTCAGTGAAGCCCAATGGCGTGTTGCAAGGCGAACCAATGCAAGAGCATCCTGTGACTGTCTGTGGGGTTGTATGTATACTCTTTGTAAACATCACACCCCTCTTATATGCTCCATCAAATCATCACATGGCCTTTTTCAAGACAAATTCCAGAAAAATACCACATGTTTGTTCTCAGAAAATTAATCCTCTCATGTGTCTCCTTCTTCAGAAAAACAGCTGAGATATAAACTCTCATAAGCCAGCTTCCATAAGATCATCACATGACACAACTGAGTCTCCAAAAACTAGAAATTTCCACTTCAGGTTTTGTTTAGGTATTTTCAAATTATTCCAAACTGTTAAATGTGGAATTACAATTTTGTAGACAAGGCCCTCCAGTTGCTTTTTATTAGCTGTCCTCTGTCATTTTGGTGCCTACTGGACGTTCCTTTAGTCTTATGAAGGTTACCTTCTGGTTACCTTCCATGAGGTAATTAAGTGGAGTTCAGGGGCACCACTGAGTTAATGCCTTCTGCCCCTTTTACCATTCTATTTTACAAATATGTGTATCTAATGCCTCCCAGAAGTGTTACAATGACAGCTGAATGAAACCGTCTTTTTCTGCTAGGGTTTTCTTCCCCTGTACAGACTGTGGGATTCAGCCCCATACTTTCTTTCTCTTTTCTTCCAGAACACAGCTAGTCACTGTTGAAGGTCAGTTCTCTGGAATCAGCAAATGCACTCATTTTTACCTAGTGACTATCATTTAAGCAAAAGCAAATTCAGCCCCAGGTACTCCTGTTAAAAAATTATGACTTTTAACTTTGACTATCAAAAGGCTAATATACAAAGTACATAGATTTTATTAAAAATACATTTTTATCAATCTTAGTGCTATATTGCAGTTGACAGGATAATGAAGAATATATCTTTATGTTTTATATAGCATGTCTAATTTCTATACTAGGATTAATGTTATTTTACAACAGGAGTTTTACCCTGTCTTCTGTGCTTGGATGAATTTGTTTTTCACTGCCTTGGTATTGGTGTTTGTAGAAGTGACTAAGGGATGAAATAATTTCCCTTGCTTGCACTAACGGAATATGTACAAAGATTCTTTCTGCTATATTCATTACACGTCACAAATCTGCTCAAAGCACTTGCTTGTTGAAAGCACCCTTGTTCACTTACCACATTTCTGCATCCTTTCACCATCATAATGAAGACTTAAGAGGTATCAAGAAATCTTTTGTATTGACTCTGCAAGGTAATATAACTTTTTTGTCTTACATGTTTTCTAAAAATAAAAATTTTATACAGAATTTTATAATTAAAATAGCATTAATAAAATATAATCATTGGGAAGGAAATTATTAATTAGTCCATAACACCTAAATTCTTATTAATATGAAGGCTTGATATTATTCATCATATAAGGAATATTATGCAACATGGAATATTAGAGAGAAAGATGTAGTATTTATAGCAATTTACAAAATTCACAGTACTTTATGATATAAGAATATTATCCCTACAACTTATATATACAGAAAAAAATTAAGACTAAATTTAACAAATCCCTGGTGATCACCATAGTACTGTAAAATGAACCAACTATTTAAAATAATATCATATGTAGACAAAAAATTCTATATCAAAATATGGAACATTTTAAAAATGTTAATTGGTGCCTGGCTATCGCCATACAAACATTACAATGTAATTATCTCCCTGTAATTATTTCCATTGCATATTCAAATCAATCAGGAATTTCCCTGCCCATATTTTACAAGATCCCTCATTTCACATATTTTACCACTTTTAAAACTTGATACTCTTTTCTACTAATTTGAATATGAGAGTTTTACACGTAAAATAACAAACATCCTTCAAGCACTTTTTGCTTTATGTTGTCTTACATAAGTGAATGTGTTCTAACAGTTGACTTAGAATAATGAGTACATGACTTAAAATGTAATCATATGTTTAACCTAAATAAAAACAGTGCAAGATTTTTCTGCAAGATGGATGCCTGCATAAATCTGGCCACTCTGGGCTGCTGTAGACAGGAACTTCTGGCATTTCAGAGGCCACAGACTCTCACAAAGACCAACATTTTTTTCAGTGTCTGATTATTTGCAAAACAATAACCATTTGGGCAGTGGTTAATTGTTTCTCTTCAAATATTTGACACATACTTTATTACTTTTAGTGGATGTGAGCGTTTTACTAAACCACAATTATAATTAAGACTGATGAAATCATTAGGCTTGATGTAAACATTCAGTTTATCCAAATAGAGTTTGGCAACATTTTAAAGGTCTTCTGTCTGGATCATTCAATGTTTAATTATTTGTTGAGGCTGCTGAATTCCAGCAAGATTGTTGTAATTTGTCATTATGCTCTACTCTCATAAGTCATCTAATTTTATTTATATCTGAGTCACAGTCATTAAGTATTTTCAAATATTGCTTTTAAAAACCATTATTTTATCTCTTACATTATAAGCATAGAAGATGTCAGGATGCACCATGAGTCTAGTCTCCCGCTGATTTAAAAAGTAGTTGTGTGATAGGACAAAAATGAAAAGAGATAATTTTTTTTCTGACCCCAAGCATCTTACAGTCTAGGTCACATATAAGAGATCATCTTATATGCAGAGTAAAATACAAAAGCTGCATCTGAAACAGGAAGGGTGAGGATTTATTCTTTTGATTTTTTTTAATTATTTGTGCTTTGAATGTAGGCAGGCCTTTAAATAGTTAAGTACTACATTTGGAGGACCAATTGTAGTTGTAAACTGTGTGCCTTGTGAATAAGGATTTTATAAAGAATATGGAAACTTGCTAGGCAGAGTTTCTGTTTTTAAGCATATAAGCTAAGCAAGCTGTTGCAGCTCCCAGTTCAGAGGGCCTTCTGCAGAAAAATTTGACAGTTAGAAAGCTGGGTTTTATGTCTGGGTTTTGTTTTCTAGATAGGGATGTTGAAAGGCCTTTATTCGGTGGAGTTCAAAGTCAAATTTTAAGTTGACAGTAAACACAAGCACCCTCTTACAGAAAAGTCTAATAGAGCTCATTGAGCAGTTTGTTGGTTATCTGTGTTTCAATCTCCACATTTAATAAAAAGGATGACAGTATAGAACGGCAGGCAGTGGGTTCGTTTTAGTGAGTATGTGACCATGCTTAAGAAAAACCCTAAAAATTGTATTTAAAATATATTGCATTCTTCTTTCCAAAGTACTCTGTGGTAGAAACAATATTGATACCCTAAAATATTTCAGGACTTTTAAAAGAAATGTCCTTTTGAAACAAACTGATTTTGAAACTAATTGATTTTGAGACATAGATTCTAATATTTTTAAATAACTTTGTTGTATGTAAACATTTTGGTAGTTGTATTTATATTTACATGGAAGTGGATTCTAATTTTGCGTAAAACATATCCTGAATATGGTCTCCCCTCCCTTTGGTTACTTCAGTTACACCCTATCTCCCATGAAATCTAGATCTAGAAAACGTTTGTCTGTCTTTAGACACACAGGTTTCTAAGTGGAATAATAAGATAGCAGAAGATAAAATAAAGTAAAACATAAGATAAAACAAAGGTTATTACGTTAAAATTGGATAAAATAATCAAAAAGAAGAAAAGGAGACCAAGAGTGTACACAGCATTGAGAGGAACACTCATTTCCATACTCGGGAATCTCTTACAAACACTAACCTACCTAAGGTAGAAACCACAATACGTATGCACAGGACTTGGAGCAGAGCCTGTGCATGCGGCCTCAGTCTGTGCATGTTCATATATGAGCTTTGATCATGTTGATTTAGAGGACCTTGTTTCTTGGTGTCCTCTATCTCCTCTGGCTCTTATACTCTTTTTTCCTTATTTTCTGTAGGGTATCCTGTGCCTTAAGTGGGGGAGGGAGGTGAGGGAGACAAACTGTTTATGGCTGAGTTTTCCAAAGTCTCTGTATAAAGTCTTGCGGTGATTCTCAGTATTTTTTGCCATCTGCTGCAAGAGGAAGCTTCTCTCATGATGACTGAGAAAGACATTAATCTGTGACTACAGGGAAATGTCATTAGGAGTAATTTAATTACTTTTTAAAAACGACCACTAATATTTGGTTTTATCTTAGATCCCTGGCCAATCTAGTTTCAGATTCTTGGTCAAAAAAGCAGTGTCAAGAATCAATTATATTTCATGAATTGCTCCTTGATTCTAAACAGACATTGATTTGTTAGTTGTACAAGCTTTGTGCCTCCACCACTCTTGTGTATCTTCTAGCAAGGACAGCACTGTAGAACACATGGTCTGTGGCTGGACTGGTTCACGGTGACATTCAGTATACAAGATGATAAAAAGTAGCCCTAAAGGCTCTACATATGTACCAGCTTGACATCTCTATGTTCATTCAGCAATGAAGACTTGCCCTTTTCTTGTGTAGAGCAATAGTCTTAGGAGCAGCCTGAGTTATTTGGGTATTGCCTTGGGACATGTTTGGGTAACAATTAATTTTGATGTAACATAATATGGTTATAGGACACTTCATTTGGTGACAAGAGAAGCCCAGTTGCAGCACTATTTTTTTTTTCATTGTTTGGATTCTAATTTAAATTGCCTTTATTTATATAATTTATAAAGTTTCAACTTTATTAGGTTTGGGCTCTACTCCTCAAGTGACCCTTAATTTTAGCAGATCCCCAAGATATTCCTTCCCTCTTCTCCCTTTTTCTTGCCCATTCACAATTTATCCTCCCTTTTCAACATCACCCATCTACATTTATGGTTATCTATATATTCTGTTATTCATTCTTAATGAAATTTATCTTCCCCTGCCCAGCCTAACTCTAAACTTAACCTCTATGGATATACTGACTGTAACTTGACTATCATTGAGTTAGAAGTCAATAATCCTGTGGAGGAAAATACATTATCATTTTGTGTTCCTGTGTTTAGGTTACCTCATATATGTTCACTATTTTCCAGGTCCATTCACCAACATGTGAATTTCATTATATCATTTTCTTATGGTTGAGCAATCATTATGTAAATTTACCACATTTTCTTTATTTTTCTTGTTTTATTTCCAATTTCTGGCTATTTAAAATAGAGCAACAAAAAAAGATGTTAAAGCAAGTGTCTCCTTGACTAAATAAAAGGTCCTTTGGGCACATTTCCAGGAGTTAGTGTAGCTGGGTCTTGGGGTAGATTGTTTCACATATTTCCAATGAACTACCAACTGATTTTATCAGTATAAGATGACTGTACAGGATAGTGTTGAAAATATTCTCAGTGCCTTTGATTTGCATTTCTTATATTTCCTGTATTCATACTATTCTTAGATTTGAGCTTTTGACAAAGCCAGCTCAGTCAGTCAAAGCTTTCTTCAGGGCAGGAGAGAGGATTAAAAAGAAAAAGACAATTAGATAACACTTTAGCATGACCCCTGCCAGTTCTGAAGCTGAGGAGGGTTTATGTTTTCCTATTCTGCTTTTATAAAAACAATAAACAAAAATAGTCAAGGAATAAGCAAGGTAATAAAAAAAAAGTCGCAGGATCACTGTTTTTAAGGACTTTTCGAGATGACTAAGATATCTGAGTCTACTAGCCTATCCTAGGCCAAAGTCATATCTTTGCCTGAAGCTTATTTCTTTGTTCTAGCCTACAATCAGATCCTGCCTGAGCTTAAATCCCTGTCCTGGCCCAATGTCAAATATTTACTTGAAGCCTACTTCCTTGTCTTCCAATGTCAATTTCTTGCCATGTTTCCCCAAAAATTTTCCATAATTTTTTCATACTGTTTCAGATTTCCTGAATAGTTCATGCCTAGATGATGAGGAGAATGATGATGATGATGATGATGATGATGATGATGATGATAATGATGGTAATGATGATAATGATGATGATGATGATAATGATACTTAACATTTTTTTTTGACCAATGGCTTCATTTCTTTTATTGTGTCTTCATTGCCTGAGACTCTCTTATACCTGCTGCAATCTGTTGGTGAGGATTGTCTTTGAGGTTTCTGTTTACATTATTAATTCCCCCCCCCCCCATATTTCTCTCAGTTTCGTTTTTTTTTTTTTTTTTTTTTTTTTAACTGATTCTATTTCCACTTCCTGGTTCTGATCTCTTGTATTCATTTCCTCACATTGCCTTTTTATGGATTTGTTTAAGAGATTTATTCACTTCCTCTTTAAGATTATCATATTCATAGAGACTATTTTAAGGTCTTTTTCCTGTGCTTCAGCAATGTTAAAATATTAAGGGCCTACTATGATAAGATTGTTGGGTGCTAATGCAGACATATCTGCAGTTAAGTTCCTGCTTCTCAGGCTACAGTCAGCATTTTGAAATGGGACAGTGATAAATTTGTGTGTGCTGTGAAGGGATGATGTTAGATCTTAGTGGTAGTAACTATTATGGTTACCTTAAGAATTTTAGATGATAAAATGGAAGTCATAGACACACACATCTATTGGCTGCCTATCCAGCGTCCTAGGGATCAGTCATTTGCAGGAACTCAATTTTAAATTCTTCAAGAATTTCTAGGTACACTTTAAGCAGAGGAAACGTAAAGTAGTAATGCTGATATCATAAAAGGGTTGATCTTAAACTCACTTAAGAAATGTTAAGGTATACAAAGTACAATTTTGCGAAAGACTCTCATTGCCAGGAGCAAACTAACCAGACTTGCTAGAAATTGTAAGAAAAACATTTTGTATCATAGTTGAACTTTGGGGTTGCTTTTATCTTTTTTACTTTTTTACATATCCAGATTCATGTTTAATTTGCTCCATTTTTGGAATGAAAAGAGACACTTCTGACTTACAAGCAACCAATTGATATTTCCATGTCAAACAGCATGTCTCTAAAGGGTAGCTCAATGGTGCTGAAGGGGGGCATAATCACTATTAAGTCCTGGCTCCTGTGCCCTTATCAGAAAAATAAAAACCAAACAAAATATAATTATGTCAGGATAGCCCAAAGATCCTAAGTAACAGGTACTTAAGGAATAATTCTTTACTCTGTAAACCTTCTATCTGTCCAAGTGCTCAGCTTTGTGGATTCATACCTTTGGTTAAATTGCTCAAAGTATAACATAGAAAAGGATATGGAGAAAATTTAATATATGTAGAATATGGAAGCTAACGACCTGCCTAAATTAGTAAAATTTTATATTCAAAGCTGCCTGCTCTTTAAGCATCAGTCAAAGCCACATGAGCAATATTATTAAAGAAAACATTCTTTATTAATCTGGTAGGTGTGCTTTGATATAAACAATAATTCCTTAAATGAATTTGTGCATTAGGGTAAAAGTCAATAAGGAATTGTGATGAATAAAAGAGTATAGAGACTTAAAATACTTTTTTCTAAAGAATGTTATTAATGCTTGATAATAATATGTTTTCAAAGAGAAAATTGAACTGTAAGTGCATAAAGAAGTGATTTTCTTTTCTAATTTCCATGCAAAAGAGTAAAACAATTATAAAACATGACAATATAAAGTAAAGCTTATATTTGTTCATTCACTTGTAGATAAAAATACCTTAATAAAACTTAACACACTACAAAATCATTTAAAGTAAATATTTTGCATGAATGTATTTTAGAAAAATTAGAAGAAGCATTGGTCTAGAAGTAAAAGTTAGTAATGTTATTTTTAAATAAGCTTTTAAGATGTGTTTCATGATTATATGTGGAATTCATTTTTCTCTCTCAATTGCCTTGGTCATTTTTCCTGAAGAAATAAACAAGATAAAGTACAAATATTTTAGCTTATTAATCCAAATAATAAAATGTGCTGCCAAGAAATTTTACATGATAATTTTGAAAATATATTCAGATATGTTCTTTACAGTCTATTTAAGAATGAGTGAAAAATTCTTAGAAAATAAACAAGAAGAAAATTTTAATTGTTTTATCTACAGCATTTGGCGATTCATATTTTCTAGAGATTTCTTTTTTCCTGTTTAAAGAAATCAAACAATTTTGTTCTTTTGACATTTCCCTTTATTTTTAAGAGGATGCTGGAATGTGCTGATGTAAAGGAACTAATTGTCCCTGATGGCTTGATTCAAATTGATTTCTTCCTTCAAAAGCTCCTTTTCTCTGAACCATAAAATTAGCAACTCATTACATGTTGCCTTGTTCAGTCCTAGCTTCAGGCAAAATTGTGCCTTTCAAAAGGTTGTCCATGATCTTCACTCTTTTGCCTTGTATATACCATTCTTTCTTTGTAACTAACTCTAGTATCCTAACTCCTTTCCAAACTATGCAAAACATAAGTGTGAACATAACTCAATGAATTTTCTTATATCTTCACTTTTAGAATAATCATTTTTTTCCTAATTTTTAAAAGAAATTTTTTACAATTTTTAATAAACATAATATATTTAATGATCCTAAGATCATAAGAAACCACTTTTATTAAATCAGGAACCTAGATATAGAAGTTAACTTCCTACATGATAGATACTTTACTGTATTCCCATATATCTCACAAAGTTCATAGATTTCTGAAAAGCCTTCAGATTTTTGAACAATCTATCAAGAGACTAAAACTGTGAAGACAATGTTGGCTAAGAACTATCTGTGCTTTTCATTTCATTTTTTGTAGGTTAGATTTATCAGAGTGAGAATGATTTACGTTCCAATGAACAATTTCTAACCTTATTTATGTTCCAGTGTCAATTATAAGGTTGTTATTGGTATGAAATAGTTTATATGATGATGATCAGAAGGTAGGGTTTTTATGGCATCAACTAATATCTTTGTTCTCACTTGAAGAGGAGATATAGTAAAATAAGAAAAAAAAAGACTAATGAATGTCACATAATTTACACTTGGTTTTCTAGTATAATGTAACACATCTTAAAGTATTTTCAAATAATTTTTCTAGAAATTTTGGTGGCTATTATAATATATTCCTATAAATCTTTAATTTTGCTTTAATTATTTTTGCTTTTCTGTTTTTTCAAAGAACCAGCCTTTAGATTTAATAACACTTTGTATTTGTGTTCATGGTTTCTTGATATTTTACTTCATTAACTTCTCTCTCTCTCTCTCTCTCTCTCTCTCTCTCTCTCTCTCTCTCTCTCTGTGTGTGTGTGTGTGTGTGTGTGTGTGTGTATGTGTGTGTGTGTATGTTTGTGTGTGTGTGTGTGTGTGTGTGTGTGTGTGTGTGACTGTAAGTTGCATGATATGCTAAGAATTGAATTCGGGTTGTCTGGAAAAAATAACAAGTGCTTTTAGCTGTTGACCTGTCTTAGTTACGATTTTATTGCTGTGAACAGACACCATGACCAAGGCAAGTCTTATAAGGACAACATTTAATTGGGGCTGGCTTACAGGTTCAGAAATTCAGCCCATTGTCATCAAGGTGAGAGCATGGCAGCATCCAGGTAGGCTTGGGGCAGGAGAAGCTGCGAGTTTTACATCTTCATCCAGAGGAAACCAGGAACAGCTGAGCATCCTCAGGCTGCTAGGAGGAGGGTCTCCAAGCTCACCCCCAGAGAGACACATTTCCTCCAAGACCACACCTTCTACTAGTGCCACTCCCTGGGCCAAGCATATGCAAACCATCACATTCCACTCCCTGGTCCCCATATGCTTGTTCAAACACATACAGCTATGGGGGCCATAGCTAAACATAGCATAATAAAAAGTACATTTAGTCCAACTTCCAAAGTCCCCATAGTCTATAGCAGTATCAACAATGTTAAAAGTCCAAAGTTCAAGGTCTCTTCTGAGATCCATCCAATCACTTAACTGAAATTCTTGAATTAAATCAGGCAAGCATCTGGGCAAACTCCAAATTCTACCATCTCCATGTCAGATGTCAAAGCAGTCTTCAGATTTTCAACTCCTTTTTTATCTTTGTTGATGGCAACATACTTTTTCTCCTGGGCTGGTTTTACTCCCTGTTAGCAGCTTTCCTCAGCAGATAGCCCTTGGTTCTGGCATCTTTAACACCTATGGGTCTTCAAGGAAGCTTCAATGATACAGCTTTTTGTTTCAATATCTGGGATCCACACATGACTTTCTAGGCTCCTCCAAGGGCTGGCTTCACTTCCTCAGCACTGCCCTCTGTAGCACTTCAAGCTCAGGCTGATCTACTACCTTTGATTTTGTTCTTGGTGATCATCCAATGGTACTGGTGTCTCAAATATACTGGGGTTTTCCATTGCAACTAGGCTTCACCTATACCCTCTCATAGTCTCCCTTCATGGTGCCAAGCCTTATATCCTTTGCATGACCCCTTCAATCCTGGATTGTTAACTACAACTGAGGCTGCACTTTCACCAATGGCATTCAATGGCCTCTGACAGTCCCAAAGCCTCAGCTGTTCTTGGTGATGCCTTCATGCCTTCAAAACCAGTAACACCTGGATGATTCTTACACATTACCAAGTACAGCTGCAGCATGAGGTACAACCTTGGCTATCTCTGGAACACAGTTGTTTGTTTACTCAGAAAACACTTCCCAGAAGATTTCACCTCGGTGATGCCGCTCTCTTCATAATCATCACTAATTTCTGAGCTCCAGATAACCAGCATCAATTGTCCCAGTAGTCTTCTCTTAAATATAAGGCCAGAGACACATGGCAGAGTTTTGCTGCATTTATTTTTTCATTTTGACAATTTTTCGAGTTTTATCATTTTCTCAGTCATTATTCTATTGCTCTGAATCAAAACTATGACAAAGTCAACCCTTATTAAAAAATAGTATTTAATTGGGGTCTTTCCTAGAGCTTCAGAGGGTCACCTATGATCATCATTATGGCAGGAAGCAGGCAGACACAGGAGCCAGAGAACTTTACATCCTGATCCACAGCTGGGGGAGACCTAGAGATTGGACCTAGTATGGACTTTTGAGACCTCACAACCTACTCTAGTAACACACCTTGTTGAGCAAGGCTATACCCACTAATTCTAAACAGGTCTGAGCATGCAAATATCTAACCTATGGCTGCCATGCTCCTTAAAACTATTACAATCACTAAGTCATTTATTTGTAATCTTTTCTCCCCACCACAATATGAATTTCCTTCATGGGACTAATGTAAATTATTCCCAGAGATTTTAGTGTTTATTGATGTTATTTTTTGTTTCTAGTCTGAGTTTGCACATCAGTTTTACCTCTCTTTCCCCTTATACTTCTTCTTCTATTCCATCTAAAGTACAGCTTCAAGTATTTTCTGTAGGGCTGGTTTTATGGTTATGAATTCCTTTAGCATGTATCATAGAATTTATCTTTCTCTCCTTAAATTATGGCAGACACATTCCTGGGAAAACTAGTTGTATATGCTTTCTAAGGTGTTTAGAACTTGGAGGAGAGTGTTACTAGCTCTCTTTGCTTTGGAAGTTTCCTTTGAGAAGTTAGCTACTAATCAAATATGTTTGTCTTCATAAGTGATTTGGCACATTTCTTTGCAACTTTCAATAACTGTTTGTCTGTATGATTTGGTGTTTGAACCATAATATTAAATGGGGAGTTTATTTTCTGGTTCTTTCTATCAGTGTCCCCTGGGCCTCTTTTATCTGCATGGGTATGTCTTGCCTTATTTAGAGATTTGTTTTTTATGATCCTGGTGATGTGGTTCATGCCTGTGACCTGAGATTATATTTTATGATAATAAATTATTTATTTTTATTGTGTGTCCAAATTCCCGAGTATTTCTTTAATGTTTTTGTTTGTTAGTTTGTTTGCCTTTATTGGATACTTTATTTACATTTGAATGTTATCCCCTTTCCTGGTTTCCCCTCCAGAAACTCCCTATCCCATCCCTCTTCCCCTGGAATCTATGAAGGCAAGCTCTCACCCACCAACTCCCTTCTGCTTCCTCGTCCTGGCATTTCTTTTATGTTATTATTTTCTTAAATTTATATTATTTCTTCTAACTTAATTCCAAGTTTTGATATTCTATTTTGGTTTGATCCATTTAATTTGTAAGCCTTTTTTTTCTTCTCTAACTATATAATTAATTTTTCCATTATCATTTTAACTTTCAACATTTCTAACTATTAGACACAGTTTTCTAATTTTGTATTGTCTTCATAATTTGTCAGATAATTGCATATTTCTGTCCTCATAAAGTCAATCCATATGTTTTTTTTAAGAATTATTTATTTATTTATATGAGTACACAGTAGCTGTCTTCAGACACACCAGAAGAGTGCATCAGATCCCAGATGGTTGTGAGCCACCATGTGGTTGCTGGGATTTGAACTCAGGACCTCTGGAAGAGCAGTCAGTGCTCTTAACTGCTGAGCCATCTCTCCAGCCCCCAATCCATATGTTTTCTTGAATTTGTTTTGGATTCATTGATTCTGCTTACAATTGCTCTTTGAAAGTCTGTATCCTAAGGTTCAGTTAGGAAATTGCCCATAGAGAACATTTCTAGAGAACCGGTTATTTTGGAATTGAGGAATAAAGCTTTTTCTTTCATGCTTGGTTTTTCTTTTCTTTTTATTTACAGTGTGATATAAATATGTATATTTCTTCAATTGGTCATGTGTCTGATATTTGTATTCTAGAAGGGCTATGTGGTAGTCTGTTTCTGTTTTTGCTATTCCTGAAACTTGATTGTTTTCAGCTCATGTAGGAAGAGAAATAAATCAGTATTGTAGGTGCTCAGTGTTGATAGTTCATTGGAGAGATTAGGGTGATTTCAATACTGTAGTAAGTGATGTTACATGAAGACTGTACATATCATGTGAGAGTTTTCTGGAAAGGTCCCACAATGTGATTCTCTGAACTGGTCCATTTTGTCAGAAAGTGGTGTATGTAGAAGACTAGATAGGGTCTGTGAGACAGTAGACAACTGTTGCCCCATGTTTGATCTGAGGTCATAGGACAGCACAGTCCTGAGGAACCTTGATCAGATTAAATGATGAAGCCTACAAATATGGACTGGATCTTTGCTGGTCCTGAGTCAAAAAATCTTGCAAAAGAATTTAATTCTGGACTTGGTTCAGAGCCATCAAAAGACAATGTGTTATGTGGATGCTAAAGAAGCAAGCGTGTATATGTGACTATCACCTTGATCTATCTGTGCCTGAAAGAGTGTTGGTGGCATGGGGTGAGAAACTGGGTCAGACTCAGCAATAATACACACATATATAGTTTTTGACAGGATCTGTGCCTGATCTTAGGTGGGTGTGGGGGGACATAGGTCAGAGGAAAAAGGAAGGCACTAAACCAGAATCACCACAAAACCTTGCATAGGTTGTTCCAACCTTGGCTTGGAGGTATATCATTGAAGGTCTTATTGAATGACAGTTCTGGCTTAATATGACAAGCAAGAGATTCTAGGTATATGTCTGAGACTGCACCTGAAGCAGGAGCATGAGTAAAAATATGATATAAAGTTACTTTGGTATTTATTTTTCTATTTCCTGTCCCTTTGCTTTTCCACATTTTTCTTTAAGAGAAAAAAATACTAATGAAAATTTTACTATCTTATGAGACAATATTCATATAGTTATAAAGTATAAACAATGTACATATATTCTATAAAATATAAATGATGCATTCACGATACCAAAATGTGACAATGTAAATATTGCTTTTTTACAGTATTTTACTACACTGAGAAATCACCTAAGTGTGAGACATTCATTATAATTTATTTTGGTTATGTACAGAAATGAAGATGGTTTATGCCTTGCTTCTTTGGCAAGATTGAATTCTACCACTGAGCCACCAATGATAATGCCTGGTTGGGAAGGAGTAGGGAATTATATCACAATACAGCAATAATGTATAACAGAAAGGGTAAGTATGAGAAAACTTTTGTTAGTGAAATAAAGATCTCTACGTTCTAAAATCAAAGGCGTTTCCACCTAAATGTTCCCAAACATCAAATTTATGAGGGAAGTTCCTTGGAAATTTGGATGCAGAATGCAAATAATGAAGGTTGCAAAATAATCAGTTTTTGTTCTTTAAATGATTTAAAAATCCACTGTCTGCAAGACACCTTTTAAGTGCTGATAGAGTTCCTTCCCTCCTCTCTAGATTAATCTGAAATCATTTTTTTTTTTTTTTTTTTTTGCTAAGAGGTTACCCTTTAGTAATCCTGAATTGCTTGTATGTTCCTGATATACACCATAAGATTTTGTTGATGTTAGTTTTCTGCCATATGCCAAATGATTTTATAAAGTATTTTTACGTTTATTTACCATCTCACTGTACTCTGTAGGGCTTTTTAACAAGGACTTATATCCCATGAAATTTGTGCCATGCATTCAGCAGATAGCAAATGAATTTGTAAGGAATAAAATAAATCAAAATTATTGATAAATTAGTGACTTGTATTGAGTGCATGCCTATGTGTGTTTTCTTATCTGGTTATTGGAGCCATAGTCAACTGTGGCAAGCAAATTTTCTCCCATTGAAAACTAGGAGTAAGATACATACCAGAAGCCACATACCCAATTCTAAATTGAGTCTTTGAGCCTTTGACTTCAAGTGCAAACAAACTTAAAGTGACTAACATTTTAGTAGCTATTTCTGGTTATCAACTTGACTATATCTGGAATGAACCACAATCCAGAATTGGAAGGCTCACCTATGATCCTAAACTTGAGGCTGGGAGATACAAGTTTCTGACTTCGATCTTAGCATGGAGTTCTTGAGGCATAGTGACTATGAATCCCAGGACACTAAGGCAGGAGATATCTGAATTTAAGCTAATCTGGATCAAAGTACCTCCCAGATCCAGGCACGGTGGTACACCCCTTTGATCAGGGACACACCTTCTGTTGGAGACCTAGATAAAGATATTGGAAGAAGGAAGGCTCTTTCTCTTTACCTGCAAGCCTTGCAGGATTGAGCAGCTGCTAGGTATTTGGACTTCCATTCACAAATGCTGCTGACAATTGTTGTGGAGTTAGACTACAAACTGTAAGTCACCAACAAATTCCCTTACTATTTAGAGACTAACCATAAATTCTATAAATCTAGAGAACCCTGACTAATAGAAACATACTCTACAACACTTGATCTCATTAATATTTTTAGTTGGTAATGTAGATTTGAACATAATTTAACAACATTGCTTTGAAGTTTTCACAGGAATTTGAATTAATAGAAATGTTTTTTTTTCTTTTTAAATTCTTCAGTAATTATTATTTTATTCACTTTACATCCAAATATCAGCTCCTCCATCTCCTCCCAGTTCTTCTCATGGTCTTTCCCCATAACTGATTTCCATCCCTAGTGGCCTCCTTACAGCCCACCCTGCCCCACTCCCAACCATTTCTCTCTGTCTACCTCTGATGACTATTTTGTTTTTGGGTATGAATAAGTAACATCCACCCTTCCTGGGACCCTCATTACTATTTAGTTTCTTTAGTTTGGACTTTGAATTTTAGCCTATCTTGCCCTTATTGCTGATGTCCACATATGTGAGTACATATGTGTCTTCTGGATCTGGCTTTCCTCACTCTGATTGATATTCTCAAGTTCCATCTATTTGCCTAAAAATATCATCAAATCTTTGTTTTTAATAGCTGAATAATTCCATTGTGTAGATGTACCACATTTACTTTATCCATTCTTCAGTTCAGGAACAGTTGTCTGTCTTGGCCCCTCCTATATTCTCACAGCTAACACTTCATCCTATTTTTAGAGAGTGTTCAGAAGTTATTAATCAACAACTTAACAGAGACCTGGAGAAAATTTGTTCCTGTAAATATAACTTGTCATTATTTTAAAGAATATTAATCATCAATTGCAAAGTGCACAGTCACACAACTACATCAGGAAGCAAAATATATGTTGATCTTATTGACCAGAATAAATGGAAAGAATGTGAGTCAATATAAAGTCACAGAATGTTCAATAAGAATAATAACTTTTAGAGAATCACTTGTAATTATAAAATAAATCATCTAATCTAAAAATAAACTCTGTGCTTAATTTTAAGAAACCCAAATGCTTTCATATTTAACAATTTTGTTTGCTTTCATAACTTTAATTAAAATTATTACTTTTTTCGAAATATATTACTTTTAAAAGAGTTTTTTGTATCTTTTGTTGTATTTAAATATTTGGTCTAGGTATAAACATTTTTCTTAGAAAAAATATCAAAATATGATGAATTAAACTATTAATTTAATATAACAAAGTTATAATTGAAGATTGGGCTGGCTATATAGATGTTAATTTTTGTCATTGTACACAAGCTAGAGTTACCTGGTAAAAGAGAACATCAGACAGAAAAATGCCTCCATAAGACTGCCTATATGCATTTTCTCATTTAATTACTGTTCAATGACCGACCAGGAGCACTGAGAATGCTACCCTTCTCAGCACATGGTCTCCATCACATAGAACGAGTGTCAGCACACACCATGTTATAAAATTATATAACTAATCATTCATAATCAATTCCCTAGTAACTGGTTTCTGAAAAAATGGGATTCAAATAAACTATTTTGATTCAGTTCATCTCTAAAATAATCTGGAAGTTCGTGAAGAAAGCTAGATTCTGGAATTTCCCATGAATTAGAATAGTCCTCGGAAAAGTAGACAACAATCTACACTCTGCAGAGGAGTTTCTTTCAAGGTACTGAGACCTTGAATGCTTGCCCTTGCCCTAGTGTTAAGATCAGGTTTTATTGCTTGTTTTATTCTTATTATTCTATTAACTTTGTATAAATATTGTAAACTACAGAAATATATTTTGTATTTCCTGATTATATATTTATTATACTTGTATTTTCTTGGTAACCTATATGAATAAAGCTGTAAGATTCCACAAAGGTGCTCGTGATTTACAGGGTCATATTTTATATCAGTTAACAGTACATTTATGATGGGTAATTTGACCTGTTACTATTTTATCCTCTTCTTAAAAGCTGTCCTTTGCTCTTTGCTTTCCTTCATAGCAAGTAATTCTCTCCATTTTAGGTGGAGACAGAACTGATGCTGATATTGCAGCATTAATCTCTCTCACATTAAGTGCAGCACTGTTTCTTTCTTTCACCCTTGACTCTGTTTCTTTCTAGGGACAGAGATCACCCCTGAGACTGTTCACTCACTCTGAACATAAGTGGCAATGAGGATTTCTTGATTTCAAGTTTTTTTCTTTTTTTTTTTTTTCTCTTTCAACTTCATTTAAAAAAAAGAGAAACATGTATTGATTTTTAAAGGCATTTTGGCATAACACTATATGAATATATTTTGTCAGTACTTAATTCTTTTAGAAGTTTATTAGTAGGCATTGAAATTTACTAGTTACATTAAGCATAAAGTACGTGTATTACAGAACATAACATGAAAACAGAGTTTTCCTGGCATGTATAGACTAAACATATTTTTTTTGAATACCAAAAGTGCCACAAGGCTATATTCTTAGCTCTTGGACTATTAATGATTTAAGATGCAGGAGTAAAACACTCTGAGATGGTGCTATACACTTGTTTTATTTCCTCAGAAAGTATGAGGCTTTCACATTTTGGCCTTTGTTTTTTTTTGAGTTTCATATGGCCTGTGAGTTTTTTTTCTGGAGTATTCAGAGTTTTCTGGGGCTAGTGTCCAATTATAAGTGACTGCATTTTATGTCTGCTCTTTTGTGACTGTGTTACCTCACTCAGCATGATATTCTCTAGATGAATCCATTTTCTTAGGAATTTCATAAAGTCATTGTTTCTGATAGCTGAGTAGTACTCCACTGTGTAAATATACCACAATTTTTGTATCCTTTCATCTACTGAAGGGCATCTGGGTTCTTTCTAGGTTCTGGATATTATAAATAGGGCTACTGTAAACACTGTCATGCATGTGTCTTTGTTGTATGTTGGAGATTCTCTGGGGTATAAGCCCAGAAGTGGAATAACTGGATCTTCAGGTAGTACTATGTCCAAATTTCTGAGAAACCTCCAGACTGATTTCCAGAGTAGTTGTACCAGTTTACAACTCCACCAACAGTGGAAGAGTGTTCCTCTTTTTATGCACACTCACCAGCATTTGCTGTCATCTGAGTTTTTGATTTTAGCCATTCTGACTGTTGTGAGGTTGTTTTGATTTGCATTTCCCTGATGACTAAGGATTTCTAGCACTTCCTTAGGTGCTTCTCCACCATTCGATATTCCTTGATTGAGATCTTTTTGTTTAGCTCTCTACCCCATATTTTAATAGGGTTTCTGAGTCTCTGGTGTTTAACTTCTTGAGTTCTTTATATACCTTGAATAATAGGCATCTATCAGATGTGGGGTTGGTAAATATCTTTCCCCAATTTGTTGGCTACTGTTTTGTTTTCCTGACATTGTGTTAGACTTTCAGAAACTTTGCAATCTCATTAAGTCCCATTTGTCAATCTTTGACCTTAGAATTTGAGCTATAGGAAATATTCTCCTGTGCCTATGTGTTCTAAGGTTTTCCCTAATTTCTCTTCTAGTAGTTTCTGTGTACCTGCTTTAATGTGTAGGTCTTTGATCCACTTGCACTTGAGCTTTGTACAGGAGATTAGAAAGGGTCTATTTTCATTCTTCTGCATTCTGAGTGCCAGTTGCACCAACACTATTTGTTGAAGAGGCTGTCCTTTTTCCACTGAATGTTTACAGCTCCGTTGTCAAAAATTAGGTGACCATATATGTGAGGGCTCATTTCTGGATCTTCTATTCTATTCCATTGATCCATGTGCCTTTTTCTGTACCAGTACCATTTAGTTTCTAACACAATTTCCTTGTAATATATCTTGAGGTCAGGGATGGTGATTCCTGCACATGTTTTCTTGTTGTTGAGGATGGATTTAGCTATTCTAGGTCTTTTGTTATTCCAGATGAAATTGCACATTGCTCTTTTCAACTCAATGAAGAATTGGGTTGAAATTTTGATGGGGATTGCATTAAATCTTTAGATTGCTTTTGGTAAGATGGCCATTTTTAAAATGTTGATCCTTCCATGTAGGAAGCAGTTGGTGCCAATAGATGACGCCAGCTTCCCGCCCATTATTCAGCCTACAAAAACCATTTCCCTCGTGTTTCTTGGCAACCATATAAGTCATAGCCCAAACTCGGGGCACGTGAATGAGCTACTGGAGGATGCACCAATCAGGTAGCAACACAAGTCTCTTAGGCATATATAAGCAGTGCATTTCTCTCCCATGTGGGGAGATTGTGGGAGATCCCACGTGGAGAGAGACTCGGTAAGGGAGATGGCAGAGAGATCCCACGTGGAGAGAGACTGGGCGGAGAGATCGCACGTGTGGAGAGAGACCCGGTAGAGAGATCGCAGAGAGAGAAGACCCGGTGAGAGGAGATCGCATGTGGGAGACTGCACGTGAGAGGTCGCCTATACAGTAGACCCCAGTAGGGAGTCCCCGGCTCAGAGAGAAGTTTCCTGCTCAGGAGGTCCCCTGCTCAGAGTGCTGTATAATAAAGGTTGTCCACAGAAGAATCTTGTTTCGTTGCACGCCTGTTTTCGGCCGGTGGAAGTGGGGCGCGTGACACTTCTAATCCAAGACCATGGGAGATCTTTCCATTTTCTGAGATCTTCCTAGATTTCCTTTTTTAGAGGTTTGAAGTTCTTGTCATACAAGCCCTTCACTTTCTCAGTTATCGTCACACCAAGGTATTTCATATTCCTTGTGACTATTGTTAAGGGTATGTTTTCCCTAATTTCTTTCTCGGTACGTTTGTCTTTTGAGTAGAGGAAGGCTATTGATTTCTTTGAGTTAATTTTATATCCAGCCACTTTGCTGAACTTATTTATCAGCTGTAGAAATTCTCTGTTGGAATTTGTGCGGTCGCTTAAGTACATTATCATATCCTCTGCAAACAGTTATGTTTTTACTTTTTTCTTTCCATTTTGTATCCCTTTTATTTCCTTTTGCTGTCTAATTTCTCAGGCCAGGACTTCAAGTACTATGCTAAATAGGTAGGGGAAGAATGGGAAGCCTTGTAGAGTCCCTGATTTTAGTGGGATTGCTTCAAGTTTCCCACTCTTAAGATTGATGTTGGGTACTGTTTTACTGTATACTGCTTTTATTATGTTTAGTTATGGGCCTTGGATTCCTGTTCTTTCCAACACTTTTAGCATGAAGGTGTGTTAAATTTTGTCAAATGCTTTCTCAGCATCTAGTGAGATGACCATGTATATTTTTTTCTTTGAGTTGTTTACATGGTGGAATATGTTCATGGATTTCTGTATATTAAATCATCCCTGTATCACAGGGATGAAGCCTAATTGATCATGGTGAATGATCATTTTGATGTGTTCTTGGATTCTTTTTGCCAGGATTTTCTTGAGTATTTTTGCATCAGTGTTCATAAGTGAGATTGGTTTGAAGTTCTCATTCCTTGTAGGGTCTTTTTGTGGTTTAGGAATGAGGGTTATTGTGGCCTGTAAAAATGAGTTAGGTAGTGTTCCATCTGACTCTATTTTGTGGAATAGTTTGCGGAGTATTGGTATTAGATTGTCAATACATATCTGATACAATTCTGCATTGAAGCAATCTGGACCTGGGATTTTTTTTTGGGGGTGGGGCTTTTGATGACTATGTCTATTTCTTTAGGTATTATGGGATTATTTAGATGGTTTACATGGTCATTGTTTAACTTTAGTATCTGGTATCTGTCTAGGAATTCATCCATTTCCTCCAGATTTTCCAGCCTTCTTGTGTATAGGATTTTGTAGTAAGATCTGATGATTTCTTGAATTTCCTCAGTTTCAATTGTTATGTCTTCACTTTCATTTCTGATTCTGTTAATTTGTATACTTGCTCTTTTCCCTCTAGTTAGTCTGGCTAAGGGTTTATCAATCTTGTTAATATTCTCATAGAACCAGCTCTTGGTTTTGTTGATTCTTTGAATGGTTCTTTTTGTTTCTATTTGGTCAATTTCTTCTCTGAGTTTGATTATTTCTTGTCATCTACTCCTCTTGAGTGTATCCGCTTCTTTTGTTCTAGAGCTTTCAACTGTGCTTTCAAGTTGCTAGTGTATGCTCTCTCCAGTTATTTATTTTTTTTGGAAGCACTATCATTTAATAAAGCATTGTTTAGTTACCATGTGTATATGGGCTTTTTGTTGTCTTTGTTGTTATTAAAGACCAGTCTTAGACCATGGTGATCTAATAAGATGCATTGGAGTATTTCCATCTTCTTATACATATTGAGGCTTGTTTTGTGACCGATTATATGCTCAATTTTGGAGAAGGTGACAAGAGATGCTGAGAAGAAGTTGTATTCTTTTGATTTAGGATGAAATGTTCTGTAAATGTCTATTAATTCCAATTGGTTCGTAACCTCTAGTAGCTCCACTGCGTCCCTATTTAGTTTATGTTTCCATGATCTGTCCATTGATGAGAGTGGGGTGTTGACATCTCCCACTATTATTGTGTGGTATGCAATATATGCTTTGAGCTTTAGTAGGGATTCTTTTATGAATATGGGGGCTCTTTTATTTGAAGCATATATATTAAGGATTAAGAGTTCCCCTAACAATTTTTTTCTGTAATGAGTAAAAGTTTTCTTCCTTATCCTTTTGACAAATTTTGGTTTAAAATCTTCTTTATTTGATATTAGAATTGCCACTTCAGCTTGTTTTTGGGGGCAATTTGCTTGGAAGATTTTTTTCTCAACCTTTTACTCTGAGATGTTGTCTGTCTTTGTCTCTGAGATGAGTTTACTGTATTCAGGAAAATGCTGGGTTCTGTTTATGTTGTAGGGAGCATCACTGTGCCGCACCCCAAAGATTGCGACGAACTCTGCCCTCCGGTTTCCCGATGGTGAACGCTGAAACTGAAGAAGAAGCTTGTACAAGGTTCCTGAATAAACTGCTTGAAGAAGATCTTCCCCAATTCGTGTCTTCCTTACTGGTCAAGGTTGGGTGCGACACATGTATTCAGTCTGATAACCTATATCTTTTTATTGGGGAATGGAGCCCATTTATGTTAACAGATATTAAAGAATAGTGGTTGCTGTTTCCTGCTATTTTTGATTGTAGAGGTAGAATTGTTCCTGTGTGTCTTTCTTCTTTTGGTTTTCTTGCTTAGGTATTTTCTTATTTTTACTAGGATGTAGTTTCCCTTCTTGTATTGGCTTTTCCACCTATAATTTTTCATACTGCTGGTTTTGTGGTCAAATATTGTGTAAATTTCGTTTTGTCCTGGAATATCTTGGTCTCTCCATCTATGGTGATTTAGAGTTTTGCTGGGTATAGTAGCTTGGGATGACACTTGTGTTCTCTTAGGGTCTGCATGATATCTGTCCAGGATCTTCTAGCTTCCATAGTGTCTGTTGAGAAGTCAGGTGTGATTCTGATTAGTGTGCATTTATGTTACATGACCTTTTCCCTTACTGCTTTTAGTATTCTTTTTTTGCTTTTGGTATTTGGCATTTTGACTATTATGTGTTGGGAGGAATTTCTTTTCTTGTCCACTCTATTTGGACTTCTGTAGACTTCTTTTTTGCTCATGGCTATCTCATTCTTAAGGGTAGGGAAGTTTTCTTCTATGATTTTGTTGAAGATATTTACTGTGCCTCTTAGTTGATATTCTTCACCCTCTTCTATTCCTATTATCCTTAGGTTTGGTCTTCTCATTGTGTCCTGAATCTCCTGGATATTTTGAGTTAGGAGCTTTTTGGCTTTTGCATCTTCTCTGACTGTTTTGTTCATGTTTTCCATCTTGTCTTCGGCACCTGAGATTCTCTCTTCCATCACTTGTAGTCTGTTGGAGATGCTTGCATTTGTCACTACTGATTTCTTTTTTAGATTTTCTACCTCTAGAGTTGTCTCTTTTAGTCGTTTATTTATTGTTTCCATTTCCATTTTAAATTTCTACTTTAATTCCTTCAGTTCTTTGGTTCTGTTTCCCTCTAGTTCTTTGATTTCTTTGAATGTTTTTATTGTTTTCTCTTTAAATGCTTCTTCCTCTTTCTGCTTTTAGTCTTGTTCTTGTTTTAGGATCTCTATTATCATCTTGAGATATAATTTCGGTTCTGAGTCTTCTTTTTGTGGAGTGTTTGGCAAATCAGCTATTTGCTGTGATCGGAGAGCTTGGTTCTGATGTTGCAAGGTTGTTTTGGTTTCCATTGGGTAAGTTCTTTCCCTTTCCTCCTGCCATCTTGTTGTCTGTGATTATATGTGGCCTTTTTGTCAGTGATTGGTTCCCTTCTCTCCCGTGTACCTGGACTATGTCCCTGGATCTCTGCTGTTCCTGGTTGCAAATGGCCTGAGCATTTGTTCCACATGCACTTGCCCTCTGGGTGGAAACCAAGATCCTATGGCAGAATTCCTGCTCCCCTGAAGTAATCAGGGGCTCACGGTTTTCCCGTAATTTGCCCAGACCTCTCTGTGCCTATGCTACTCGCAGTGTAATCTCACCAGGTTTGGGTCCCTGGATCTCTGCTGTTCAAGATGACCAGTTAAGAAATTTTTCTTTAGCTCTGTACCCATTTTTTTTTCATAGAATTGTTTGATTTTCTGGAGTCTAACTTCATAAGTTCTTTGTATATATTTGATATTAGACCTTTATCAAATGTGGGGTTAGTAAATATCTTTTCCCATTTTGTTGGCTGTGTTTTGTTTTCTTGACAGTGGCCTTAGCCTTACAGAAACTTTGAAATCTCATTAAGTCTAATTTCTAGATCCTTGGGCTTAGTACAAATTCTCACTAAGTAAACAAAACACCCCAGGTGCTTGCCTCCCTTCTCAGCACTAGATGGTCTGCACAAAACAAACAAAAATAACAAAATCAAAACACACCTCAATGTCATATTCAGAGGTTATTTGTCTCATAAAGCTTTGCTGGGATTTTTTTTTTTTTTTTTTACAAATTCACTCTCCATATATTACAGCTTTCAGTTTTTTTTATCTCTTAAGATTTCTGTATACAAGTATACGTGTACATCTTTTAATTGTTTCTTCTATTTTTACTTGGTTCTTTTTTTTTTTTTTTTTCTTATTTTTTTTTTTTTTTTTTTTTGGTTTGTCCTATTCTTGTCTGTTTATTTTCCTGTTTGTTTCCTAATGAGAGAGAGAGAGAGAGAGAAAGAAAAAAAGAAAATATAGATTTGGGTGGGTTGGGTGGTGGGAAGTGTCTGGAAATCACTGAGAAAGAAGAAACTACAATAGGAAATCAAAAGAACTACTTTTTATTAAAAACACAAATAAACAGTCTTTTATAGAAACTATTCTCTAAAATGTTTTACTCAGCTGAAGAATCCCTAACATTAAAATTTTAAGATATTTAGTCAATAAAATAAGCAACTTAAATAATTAAAAACATTTTTATTGATACCACTTTGCTGCAGATGTATCATTAAAGTTTACATTATCTATTAATATTATTAAAGTATAAAGTATCACACTATGAATAGAAAAGAAATTTATTTTCTGAAAACATGATAGTTTTATAAAATATGTATCATTGTACTTTTGGTACCAAAAAACATAAGATTGAAAATATTTTAATTAAGAATAATTATTCTCTTGATGCCTATCTTAATATTTTCTCTTTACTCATAAACATGTTCACTCACTTGGATAAACTACTGTGTTATAGAAAAAGATTCATCCATCCATTAAGTAACTTCATGGAGATTCTAACTATTGTTCTAGGTTTACAAGATTGTAAGTTTTTTTTTTTTTTTTTTTGGTTTTCTTTGTGTTTCAATAAACTCTGGGGCAAAGGAAACAAAAGGAACAACACTGTCAGACGTTATGCCACGTGTATTGATAAAGTCTAGATAAATGTATGTTTTATACTAAAAACAAGAGCCAAGATCTACCGAAACAGTATACTTCTTAAGTTTTTTTACTCTGTAAGTAATTTCGATTTACCTGAAATACATTTTGTGTTGTTCCAGAGTCCATGAAGTACAAGAACAAAAAACAGACAGATGCAATCAATCCCCGATGATAACCTTATCTCACATACCATTTTACTATGAGGTATTTACATTTCTCTCCCCCACAATAATTTTTTATTGGAAATTCTCTGCATTTACATTTCATATGTTATCCCTTTCTCACAATTTCATCTCCCTTTCTCCTCCCATTGCCTCCATCAAGGTGCTTCCTCTTTCAACCACCCTCTCCCAACAAAGCACCTTGGCATTCCCCTACACTGGGCAAGTGAGCCTGTGATGGACCAAAAGATTCTCCTCCCATTGATGCCAGAAAACACTGTCTTCTGCTGCATATGCACCTGGAGCCATGGATCTCTTCATGTGAACTCATTGGTTGGTGTTTTAGTCCCTGGGAGCTGTGGGGGGTTTGGATAGTTGATAATCTTGTTCTTCTCATGGGGTTACAGATTTCTGTAGATTGGGTTATATGAACACTCAACTGATTTATGGTAAGATGTAGTTTGATTATGTCCTGCCATCTACTCCTCTTGGGTATATCAGCTTCTTTTTGTTCTAGAGCTTTTAGGTGTGCTGTCTAGTTCTTAGTGTCTGCTCTCTCCTGTTTCTTTTTGGAGGCACTGAGAGCTATGAGTTTTTCTCTTAGCACTCATTTTATTGCATTCCATAAATGTGTGTATGTGTGCTTTCATTTTCATCAAATTCTAAAAGTCTTTAATTTCTTTCCTTCTTTATGTTTTAACCAAGTTATCATTGAGTAGGTCATTGGTCAGCTTCCATATGTATGTGGCCTTTTGGATGTTTTTCTTGTTATTCAATACCAGCCTTAGTTCATGGTGATCTGATACAATACATGGGATTATTTAGATGTTCTTGTACCTGATGAGGCCTGTTTTGTGACTGAGTTATGATCAATTATGAAGCAGGTGCCGTGAGGTGCTGAGAAGAAGGTATATTATTTTCTTTTAGGATGAAATGTTTTATAGATGTCTGTTAAATTTATTTGGTTCATAACTTCTGTTTTACTGTGTCTCTGTTCAGTTTCTGCTTCTATGATCTGTCCATTGGTGAGAGTGTGGTGTTGAGTTCCTCTACTATTATTATGTTTGGTACAACATATATAGCTCTGAGTTTTAGTAGAGTTTCTTTTATGAGTGTTGGTGCCCTTGTATTTGGAGCATAGATCTTCAGGATTTACAGTTCATGTTAATAGATATTTCCTTTGATGAGTAAAAAGTTTTCTTCCTTATGATTTTGATAACTTTTGGTTGAAAATTTATTTTATTTGATATTAGAATTGTTACTCCAGCTTGGTTCTTGAGACCATTTGCTTAGAAAAAATTTTCCCAGGTTTTACCCCAAGGTAGTGTCTGTCTTTGCCACTGACATGAGTTTCCTGTATGCAGCACAGTACTGGCTCCTATGTCTGTATCTGGTCTGACAGTCTATGTCTTTTTGTTGGAAAAATGAGTCAATTGATGGTAAGAAATATCAAGGAATAGTGATTATTGTTTTCTGTTATTTTTGATGTTAGTGGTATAAATATGTTTATATGCTTTTCTTTTTTGTGTGTTTGTTGCAAGGAAATTATTTTCTTGCTTTTCCTAGGGAGTAGTTTCTCTCCTTGTGTTTGAGTTTTCCATCTATTATCCTTTTCAGGGTTGGATTAATGGTCAAATACTGTGTAAATTTTCTTTTTTTCCCTGGGATATCTTGGTTTCTTCATCTATACAAATTAAGAGTTTTGCTGGATATATTAACCTGGACTGGAATTTATGTTCTCTTAGGGTCTTATGACAGCTGTCCAGGTTCTTTTAGCTTCCATAATCTCTATTGAGGAAGCTGGTGTAATTTGTTTGCCGTTATATTATTTTTGTCCTTTTATCCCTTACTGATTTTAGAATTCTTTCTTTGCTTTGAAAATTTGGTGTTTTGACTATTATGTGTCCAGAAGAATTTCTTTTCTTTTTCAAACTATTTCGAATTTTGTAGACTTCTTATTTGTTCATATATCATCCATTTTTTTAGGTTAGGGAAATTTCCTTCTATAATTTTTTTGTAGATATTTACTGGGCATTTTATTTGGGAGTCTTCACTCTCTTATATGCCTATTATCATTATGCTTGGTCTTCTCAGTGTGTCCTGGAATTCCTGGATATTTTGGATTAGGAGCTTTTTGATTTTTGCACTTCTTCTGACTGTTTTGTCAATGTTTTTATGTTATCTTCTACACCTGATATTCTCCTTTCCACCTCTTGTATTCTGTTGTTGCTACTTTTGTATATGTCTCCTGATATTTTTCTTAGGAATTCTGTCCCCAGGGTTAACCC